>NC_090650.1:400952627-401137627 GCF_040937935.1 Hyperolius riggenbachi | reverse complement strand
GTTAAGTGACAAGACAATATACTTTGTACAGCGCTGTGGAAGATCTCGGCGCTATCTGAATACTATATATATATATATATATATATATATATATATATATATATATATATATATATATATATATATATTATATATATTTTATATATATATATATATATTATATATATTTTATATATATATATATATATTATATATATACACAAGATGACCAATGGAGTCCCATCTTGGCTAGGAAGATTTTTGAAACTAACGCAATGAGTGAATTCTGAGCTTTTTAATGGATTTGACATGTGTCAAATGTATGTTAAATGTTCCCTGTTTCTGCTGTAGGCCCCTTTAGGGCTAAACATAAATAAACTATAGGATGAATTTAATGCATAACGATGGCTCCTCTTCTGGATTTTTCTCCGCTGAAACATTTCTTGTGCTTACATTTCACATGAAATAAAACTTTTTCCCTGACATCTTCTTGGCCCTTTGTAGACCTTTCATACCTCATTAGTCTTCAGTGGCAGCGAGAGGAGAAGTCTCAGAGGAAAGCGGTTCT
This sequence comes from Hyperolius riggenbachi, assembly GCF_040937935.1. Taxonomy (NCBI): domain Eukaryota; kingdom Metazoa; phylum Chordata; class Amphibia; order Anura; family Hyperoliidae; genus Hyperolius; species Hyperolius riggenbachi. The sequence goes on along the minus strand of NC_090650.1, from coordinate 401,137,080 downwards.
CCTCTTTGCTGTACATCTATAGAGGTGGCCTGCGATGTCAGCTGGGTGCAGGCCACCTCTATAGATGTACAGCAAAGAAGCAATGCATCAGATATTTCTGGACCCCATACTGGGCAAACCTAATGCCCCCTGTTGTACTGCAGATAGAGGAAGAGAAACGTGAGGACCCCAAGGGGCCTACAAGCCTAAAGGGGCTGTTAGAAGCCCCAGGTAAGTAAAGGAACACTATATTAGATTGTGACTCTGTCACCAGTTCAGGATACCTGATGCCCCCCTAGTCACCAGAATATTTTTTACAATTTAGTGCTTTGCAGCTTTAATAGCTTGCCGCAGAGCCATATTGCTTAGCACACAAGTGAATCCCGCCCCCCCCCCCTTCCTTTTTCGGCTCACCAAGAGAGCTTTCTGTTGGTGGGCTCTGATTGCTGGAGTAATGTTTATTAGTTTGTTTGTTTTTTATTTATTTATTTGTATTTTTTTAAATATTTGTCTATTTTGTCTTCATTTTTATTATCCCCCCCTCCTCCCGCCAGCGAATCAGGGCACTCCTCTTTTATAGGCAACAGCCTATGAGAGGGGATCGTGGTCGGAGCCCCTCTAGGGGACAGCCAAATGAGACGGCTGTCCCCAGTACAGCGCTGCAGTAGGTCACAGCGCATATATGTATAATGTAACAGTCTCTTAGCGGTGATCCCCGCTGGTAGACTGATGACGAAGCGGAGCTCTGACACTCAAGAGGGGGGATGCACGTGCACTATCCCCTGTAAAACCACGTTCAGGACTTGACCTCTTTCGCGTTAGGCGGTCCTGGGGCTGCCACCCTCCACGACTCCTATCGGCGTTAGACGGTTAGGAAGGGGTTAAAGGGAATGTGACATGTAAAGTGGAAAGTTACTTACCTGGGCTTCTTCCAGCCCCCTGAAGTCCTTCTGGTCCCTCGCCATCATTATTCACTTAAAAAGGGTCACTATGGCGAAAAATTTCAAAATTTTAAATATGTTCAAACATATACAAATACGAAGTACGTTTTTTTCCTAGAGTAAAATGAGCCATAAATTACTTTTCTCCTATGTTGCTGTCACTTACAGTAGGTAGTAGAAAACCTACTGTAAGTGATAGCAACATAGGAGAAAAGTAATTTATGGTTCATTTTACTCTGGGGAAAAAAACGTACTTCTTATTTGTCTATGATTGCACATACTTTATATTTTACAATTTTTCGGCATAGTGCCCCTTTAGCATTTCTTTTAAGACAATAAGGGGAGGTCAGGGCCAGGCTAGGGAACCGGCATAAAGGGAGGTGGGTCAGGGTGAGGCCAGATAACTGGCGCAAGGCGGGAGGTCAGGGCAGAGAACTGCACCACTCTGGCCAGAATGTGACCCCACTGCACGCACACACTGGCTGAGCCGGCAATACGTGAGCAAAGGGCAGCCATGCCATGGATACACGAATACACAGCAGCTGGATCCCATGTGTGTTGCACTGTTCATTGGGCCCAGACTCATTTGGGCCCCATAAGTCCCTGCTGTGATGCCCTGAAGGTGGGTCTGGCTGGATAGCTTGGCTACAGTGCTGCTAAGGCTTTTTTCACATTGAAGGCAGTTAAAGGGAACTAAAGGTGAGAAGGGTATAGAGGCTGACATTTATTTCCTTTCAAAAAATGCCTATTGTCTGGCTGGCCTGCTGATGCTCTGCCTTAAATACTTTTAGCCATAGACCCTGAACAAGCATGCAGCAGATCAGGTGTTTCTGACAACAATCTGACAAGATTAGCTGCATGCATGTTTCAGGTGTGCGATTAAGGCACCTGAGATAAAACGATTAAGACAACCCTAAAGGTGGCCATACACTGATAGATTTGCAGCAAATTCCACCATCAGATAGCTTTGAATCTGACAGGAATCTATCTGATGTGTGCCACACACTAGGAACAGATTTCCAATAGATTTTAGAATGAAATCTATTGGAAATCGATCTAAATGCATTATTGGACCATTAGATCCAATGCAAATCTATGGGCCATCGATCTGCTGCCAGAAGCAGATCAACCTAGAATTTCTATCCTGTCAGATGAAATCAATTGAAATTGGCCGCAAATCGATCAATAGACTTGATAGAATCGATTTCCGATCGATTGATTCCATAGATTAGATCAATCAATGGCTGAAATTCGACCAGTGTATGGGCCCCTTAAGATATTAGCTGGTCTGGCAGGCAACTGGTATTGTTTGAAAGGAAATAAATACGACAGCCTCTATATTTGGCTCACCTCAGGTTCCTTTTAAGTAGTCAGTTTGTGGCCACCCCTTTTCCGGTCGCTCCCAATAGCCCCGCGTCGTCCGGCACGCTCTGTGACAATATGATGCCATGGGGATGAGACCAGCCCTGTTCAGTCTGCTTATTTGCATTGATGTTACAGAGGTGCTCATTGCGTAGCAGCTACCAGAACAGTGCAGCTAGCGATGGTCTCTACATTGTGAGGGCCTTATGATTCTGTACATTTGTTGCGCATTCCTTTTGTAGGTGCCATATGAACAACATTTTTTTCCAGTCTGTGGAATTCTTTTCTTCCCTTTTACTATAGTTGATTACCTTACATTGGTATGGCCATAGCATGGGTGACCATGGTTTCTCTGAGGAATAACATTCTGGTTCATTTATTTTCTACTATGTTGAGGACATGACTTTTTTTGCCTCGTTTAGCAAATTGCTGTCTATTCTGTTATGGGCTTGTTTAGAGACCAATCCCTTTCACTAGCATTCCATAATGTTGTTCTATACTCCTCCACATTGTTAATCATTTGCATGGATATACGCTGCATCTTATTCTAGCTCTTTCAATGTTGCTTGCTTGATGCACCCTGGAACTTGTGTAGACGTGGTCATTTACCTTTGGTGTCTGTCTTATCACCAATATTTCATGTGTTTACATATTGTATCCTGGTGTTGGCTCTATGGTTTCGGCATTTATTTATTTATTTTTTTTTATCATGCAGTAATGTTTGATCTTCTAATGGTTGTTTATGTTGTTTTGTTGATCATTTCAGAGATTTATTTATTTGAATTTATTGAAGGATTCAAAGTTAATTAGCGTTCTCTAGTATACGTCTGTCACTGAGACGTTGACATATACCTCAAATATTAGTATTAAAGGACGACCGAGGGGACATGTGACACGATGAGATAGACATGTGTATGTACAGTGCCAAGCTGATAAAGAACTATGCTGTGTTCCTTTTTTTTCTTTCTCTGCCTGAAAGAGTTCAAAATCAAGTATGCAAGTGACAGTTTTTTGTTCGGGTCGGGACTGAGTTGGACTATATTGTAACCAACGCTGGTAAGAAATGACAGCCATACAACACTTTCCTGTCTGTAAATAGCTTCTGAGAGCAGAAAAGACATAAAAGGGGTCGTTAGTTTATAGACTTGAGCTCTGGCATACTTCAATGCATGTATCATTGAGTAGAGACAGTGAAGCAGTAAAAATGTAAAAAGTTGATTGAAATCTAAAATAAAACCGTGGGATATCTGCAAAAGTCATTTTTAGTAGGGGAGGATAGATGCAATTGTTGATCTCATCAGCTTATTTTCACCTCAGATGTCCTTTAACATTATGAAATTTACCACAGGTTGCAACAGATTTAGCCCTAACTAGGTTCTCCACCCAAGGAAAGCAGACTGGTTCCTCACCAACAGGCTTGCTCCTCACGGATTAATCAGGAGTAACCATGGTGGTTACTCGTGATTCAAATTAGTTCTAATTGCTCCAGCTGAGTGGGTAGATGCAGCAGGGTTAATTACCCAGAATGCCGCTCTCCGCCCAGCGTTTCAACGAGCTCACAAGCATCCTAATGGATGCTTTGCAAGCCTCGCAATGGAGCACTTCCTCCTTCCGGCTTGAAGCGAGGCTTGCAACGCGTCCAGTAAGATGCTTGTGAGCTTGTTGAAATGCGTATCTCTCTCAGATAAGCTCTCTTTACCTTGTTGAGAAGGTGAGGTGGCTGTTGTTCACGAAGGGCCAGTTAACACAGGTGTCCCACATTGTTTTGTGCACGTGTTTTTCTGCTAGCGAGCAAAAAAGCATTTGGCAGCTTTCGGTGTGGCTTCCCATTATTCATAACGTCCGTCACACTTTTGATCCCCACAGGAGGACACGGAAGCATTGCACTTGGCCATCCAGGAAGCTACATTTACCTTCCAGGAACGCCTAAGCTCCCACCCAGACCTACAGAAAAATTGAGATTGAAACTTGGCGTGCCTGTAACATCAGTAATTGATGGTATTGTCCATTTATTTGAATAGGCAGAGCGCTTAGCGCCGTGGCCATTGTTTAACACTGGCAGAACACCTGTGTGGACCGGCCCTAAACGGACCAAAGTCCATGTGAATGGGCTCTAAAGATGTGTCTCCATGCGAAAATGTGGGCCCTGGACACCTGAAGGACTTGTTGTTTCTGCATCACACTCCCCTTAACCTTAGATCAAAAGGATCTAATAACTTGGTCACCCGCAGAGGCCATCTCAAAACCTTTGGAGACAAAGGGCCTGATTCACAAAGCGGTGCTAACAGTTAGCACCCTGGTGAAAAGCCCTTTATCACGCCTAAACTCAGTTTAGGCATGATAAGTTTAGGTGTGATAAGTTTAGGTGTGATAAGTTTAGGCATGATAAATGTAAGCACCAACTGCGTTAGCACCGCAGTACACAGCTGATCAAAAGTTTTGTGCTAGCAAAGTCTGGTGCACTTCGCATAGAGTTTAATGGCGCTGCTTTGCGTGCGGGACTTTGCGCGCTATCTACACTTATCTAAACTTATCACGCCTAAACTGGCTTTTCACCAGCGTCGTGCAATGGTTATCACGCCTAAAGTCTCTTTAGGCTCGATTCACAAAGCGGTGCTAACCCAGTTAGAGACTTTAGGCATGATAACCATTGCACCACGCTGGTGAAAAGCCAGTTTAGGCATGAAAAGTTTAGGTGTGATAAGTTTAGGCGTGATAAATTTAGATAAGTGTAGATAGTGCGCAAAGCAGCGCCATTAAACTATGCGAAGTGCACCAGACTTTGCTAGCGCAAAACTTTTGATCAGCTGTACACTGCGGTGCTAACGCAGTTGGTGCTTAAACTTATCGCGCCTAAACTTATCACGCCTAAACTTATCACGCCTAAACTTATCACGCCTAAACTGAGTTTAGGCATGATAAAGGGCTTTTCACCAGCGTGCTAACTGTTAGCACCGCTTTGTGAATCAGGCCCAAAGCCTTCTGTCATGCTGCCCCTACATTTTGGAACTGCCACACCCAATCTCCATCCCTGGAAGCATCTAGGTCCAAGTCACCTGTTTAGTCTGGCATTTACAAACGCCTGACTATTTCCTCTGTAGCACAGTCCAGCCTGCAACCCTGTATTGATCTGAGACGTATCTATGCACTTTGAGTCTTATGGGAGAAAAGCGCTTTACAAATGTTGTATTGTACAGAGTACAGGTATCCCGTAATGTTGTCAATGTCATTAGGTATTCATCACATTGGATTGATCTCACTCCGCTGCTGTTATTCTGTTGACGTTCCCGCTGCATATTACTTGTTTACATTCTTATTCTTCATTGTTAAGTGAATCATATATCACATCTTACTGCTGTGATGGAAATGTCATCGTTGTCCAAGGACAAAAGGAAGGATAATTTTAGTAAAACTTGATGTTTCGTTTTTAGATTGAAATGTCCTGAAAACGTCTGCTCTCATTTCAGGAGTGACAGAGTGCCAGGAGAGGTTGTCATCAGCCGCCGGTGACAGCCGCTGCTTGTGCACTTCTCTGGAAAATCGCCTCATGTCGAGCTTCTAACTGTATGTTCAGTAATGATCCACCAAAGCTCTCCAGGCGACGACCTATTGATCTGCTGCGGTTTGCGGCTGGTCCAGGATATATGCAGCTCGTAATATCGTTTTCTCCTGCCTCAGACATGTTGAGCTTTTTCCGACCAGACTGACTCATGTCGGAAGCTTTTTTTTTTTTTTTTTTTTAAATGACCAGTACCGCGAAAAATTTTAAATACTTGTAGACACATACCAATAAAAGGTTTGTTTCTTCCAGAGTAAAATGAGCTATGAATTACTTTTTCCTATGCTGCTGTTACTTACAGTAGTTAGTTGATAGCTGTTGAAACTGACAGGTTTTTGACTAGTCTAATGCTTCATGGAGGGGGGGGGGTTCAGTATTTTATATATTCTTCACAGAAGGACTTGGAAACAATCTATACAAAGATCACACACACACACACACACACACACACACACACACACACCACACCCCACACACCACACACACCCCACACACCACACACACCCCACACACCACACACACCCCACACACCACACACACCACACCACACACACACCACACACACACACCACACACACACACACACACACACACACACACACACACACACACACCACACACCACACACCACACACCACACACACCCACACACACACACACACACTACACACACACACACTACACACACTACACACACACACACCTACACACACACACACCTACACACACACACCACACACACACCACACACACACCACACACACACACACCACACACACACCACACACACACACACACACACACACACACACACACACACACACACACACCTCTCCTATCTGCACATTATTCTAGCAGTCGGATGTCCGATGAAGTGGATCACGTCCACGATATGCATGAGGAGCTATAGGATCAGGAGTTTATTCATGTGCTGTACCAGGGATTTGCTCCATTTATTAGTGCAATATGGATGTATATTTCTTAATGTGAGAAGAAGTCTTTTTTTTTTTTTTTAAAGGGAATCTGAAGTGAAAATAAACTTATGTGATAACACATTGTATGTGTAGTACAGCCAAGAAACAGAATGTAAGTAGCACAAATATGAGTCTCATATTGTTTCCAGTACAGGAAGAGAACAACTTCACTTGTTATCTATGCAAATTAGCTTCTCTGGGCTCTCCGACCAGTTTAGACGGCTACAGCGGCTGCTGCAGAGATACACAAACAGCGCACTTTCCCTTACGCTTAGACTGGCTCCGACTGACGGAACAGCGGGGACCCGGTTCTCGTAGCTGCGGGCAGAGGAGGATGGCGGCGTGGGAGCGATCAGAGCATATGGGGCTGGAGGAAGCCCAGTTATGCATAGAATCTTTGTTTTTCATTTATGGTTCCCTTTTGAGTAATCTTTCTTGTTTTGATTTTAAACACATCGCTTTGGCTGCTTATAATCCACTTTTGAAATGCACTGAAATTTTGGGGACAGAATGATCCTGATGAGAGATCTTTCCTCAATCCATGAAACCGGCTCTGCATTGTTCAAGTATTTTTACAGACTATATATAGCATTCTGGTATTTCTCAGATCACTTCACAGTATCTTGGACTGGTTCCTGTTTGAAAAGTACGGTTTTCGGAATATATGAGACGTACGTTTTCTCCCCCAAAAATGGGGATAAGTCGTCTCTGCATCTTATATGCCATATACAGGGAGTCCCCGACTTACAAACACCTGCCGATGCAACTCACTGACCCATTGCTATGCTGAGGCCCCCCTGTATTTTCCCCGTGTGTCCTCCACTCCCCCGTTCTGTCCTCCTTCGCTTCCCGTGTAACGGCATCAACAGCATGTCTCACCTCATCCAGCGGTAATCAGAGACCTCTCCTCTCTCTCACTGATCCCCTAGAGCCGGCTTCAGCTGATCGCATTATTATCAAAAGCCAGTACTAGGGGAGCTGTGAGAGAGAGGAGAGGTCTCTGATCGCCGCTGGATGAGGTGAGTCAGGTTGCTGATAGCGATACCCGGGAGTGGAGGAGGACGCAGGGCGGACATAGGACACATGAGGTACAAGGGCGTACACAATAATTAGAGGAGAACATTAACAAGATGCTCGTGGACCATGGATGCACCAGGTTGGTATATTCTGGTTTCTTTGGTTATTGGCTATTAGGCTTCTGCCCTTTAATCCTAGTGCTACGTACACACATGCGACAACGATCGTTCGTTAAGAACGACGAACGAACTTTTAATTGATGAAAGAACGACTTAAGTAAAGGTAGTTTTAAAATGTGTGTAACGATCTGATCGTTAGAACGAACGTTACATCACAGAAAGCAACTATTGCGCCTGCGCATAAAAATGAGAAGTTCCATGCAGAAATAGCGAAATGCGCATGTCAAGCCTAGTACGAACGATCGTTTCCAACGATGTACTACTTTTGCAAACGATCGTCGTTGGTTAAGATCCGCCGAGACAGAACTTTCTTTTGTAGCGATTTGGCTCGTTCGTCGTTTGCCTTAATAGTCGGTGGTTCGTTTTTTGTAACGATCGTCGTTGGTAAAGATCGGGGAACAATCGTTACAAACGACTATAGTCGCATGTGTGTACGCACCTTAGGTGTGTCTTATAGTTTGGAGCATCTTACATGCCGAAAAATACGGTACTTTGTAATATGTGGATACTCTTCTAAAGTCCTTTGGCTCTACTTAAAAATTCTCTTTAATCATTTGATTGGGATGTGGGGTAGTCTATACTAGACAATATACTACTTTGTTTTGCTGGTCATAATATGGTATATACAAAAAAAAAATGTAAGGATCACAGAGTCAAAATAGTTAAAAAGCTGGTAGCCGCATGCTTATTGATTTTACCGGTAGATTTGATCACTCAGTCCTGTACAGTTAACAACTTTATTCTAGTCTAGTTGACCTAAGCCCGTTTAAAAACTGGCTCTAGGTCTCTTCACACTGCCGCCAGTCAGTAGGCGCACCCGCCAGTCCGCCACACGCACACACGTCCGCCCGCTCGGCCGAACCGCCCGCATCCTATCCCAATGGCTGTCAGTACTTGACATGCGCAAAGGACTGACTCAGGGACACTTGTATTTTATTATATAGGATGTTGCAATTCAAGTATACAAAACGGCGCCAATCCTAGGGGTGTCCAGGCTGGTTGGTGGAAACGCAACTTTTTGGCATGTAAATAAACGCCCTAACAATGTTACCCTGCAATTTTATGTCTACTCCTTGCAGACTTCTTAGAAAAGCAGGCAGCACGTTATGCAATACAAGCAGGTACATGACAACATGACTTTTTTAGGAATTCTTGTATACTAAAAGTTTTAGAAAGTCCCAGTTGGGTGCTGAGGGACTAGTAAGGCAACTTTTTAAAATCCTACAATTGGACAATGGCTTGTGTAATAAATATATATGGCATGCCTTCTTTTTTAAGGAAATTGGAGTTTTCCTTTAACATGTGATTTTCCTCTTGAAGGACACGGCTTTGGGAACACCTGTAGAAGTCTTTCGGTTCCCCACTGAGCCGAGCGCCTGCGACCGACGCCTGTGCGCCTCCATGCACTTCACATCCCGCAGCTGGGTGACCCTCTCTGATGGCACCGGCACCATCTATCTCCTACACATCGCAGAGGCGGAGCCACCATCATCGGGGAGATGGGAGGTGAGTGTCTGCAGTGTGACGACACATTTGGACAGTGGTGGGGGAGGTGGTCTTTGGCTCATTTATTCCAACTGTATGTTGATGAATGCCAGGCCTTGTCCTACTGAGTCTAAGTTGTGGCTCTTCATCCTACTAAAAATAAATAGCTTCCATTTATTTAGGTGGAGTTCACACCAGGGCTGTGGAGTTGGTACAAAAATCATCCAACTCCTCAGTTAATGAAACCTCCAGCTCTGACTTCACAGCCCTGATTCACACTTGGATGCATTGTGTTGAGTTACATCGCTTTGCGTTGAGTCCCATTGAAAAAAAGCATGCTACGACGCAACACATTCTAAGTTGCAGTGCATGTGCCCCAACTTTCCCTTGGGGATGGATAACTTGTAAGATAACAGATACTGTAATATTGGCCTCTGAATTTTCAGTGCTGAATGCAAACCGCTCCCTCAAAACTCACTTTTTCCGAAAAGCATGCACTCTATGGGCTTGATTCACAAAAGAGTGCTAACTGTTAGCACGACCGTTTTCGTGCAAATTTTCGCGTTTGCGCAATGCGAAAACGTTATCGTTTCGTGCGAAAAATGCAAAAATTCGTGCAAAAACGGCCGTGCTAACAGTTAGCACTCTTTTGTGAATCAAGCCCCTTGTATATTGTATACAACCCCACCTCTTGTTCCTTCTCCCCTCTGTTCGTTTAGATTGTAAGCTTGCAAGGGCACGGCTCTCTCACCCTTTTGTGTCTCAGAATTAGTTATGCATTTTATTCTTCATGTTGAAGGGAACCTGAAGTGAGAGCAATATGGAGGCTGACATATTTATTTCTTTTTAAGCAATTACAGTTGCCTGGCTATCCTGGCTCGATGCGGGCGCGTGGATCGATTCCCACTCATCCCCGCTGGCGCTTCTTATCAGCCGCTCGTTTTTTTTCTATTGTCCGCCAGCGGGGATCAAGCGCAGAATCGATCCGCCGTGGTGATCGGACACGTCGGATATTATCTATCGAGCCATCAGCGGCTCGATTGATAACAAGAAACGTACCGTCTATGCCCAGCATTAGACCCTGAACAAGCATGCAGCAGATCAGGTGTTACTAACCTAATTTTGTCAGACCTGACCAAATTAGCTGCATGCGTGTTTCTGGGGATATTCAGACACCGCTGCAGCCAAATAGAGCAGCAGGACTGCCGGGGAACCGGCCAAGCTTGTAGATAAAAAAAACACACGGAGACTGAGAGCCCAATCTGGTGTGATACCGTCATAACTGGTTGTGTCTATGAGTAATAAGTGTTATACTCACAAAGATGGGTTGCTGAAAGGCAATCACTGATCGAGCAGGTAGGGAAGGACGTCCCCACTTGGCCTTGCTTCTAGGCCACTGGAAGAAATGGTCGCAGCTCCAAGGAAAAAAGTTGTAACCCCTGGACATTGCCCAAAGGTGCACACCCTAAGATGGGGGTAGTGATACAGCAGATGGTACTTTGGAGGCACCCGTGCATACAGTAATTATGTACTGGTTTATAATATGATTTATTATAATAATCAATCTTCTCCTAACTTAAAAGTAGAGATTCTCAGAGTCAAAGTAATAGTAAAAACTTATTTTGGCTTTTATTAGTAATACACACTTGACAACTCGTTTCACGGCTTGTGCCGCTTCCTCGGGTCAGTAAAAATGCCTTTAGAATAAATGGAGCGCTCTTTAGGACATGCATATAGCACCAAAATGTGCCAAATAAACAGTATATAATAATACAATAATAGCCATAACATATGACATCATCACACTGAAAAAATACAGTGTATAGGCTGTGCTGCAGATCTCCTTCCTCTAATACTTTAAGCTATAGACCCTGAACAAGCATGCAGCAGGTCAGGTGTTTCTTACATAATATTGTCAGATCTGACAATATTAGCTGCATGCTTGTTTCTGGTGTTATTCAGACACCACTTCATCCAAATAGAGCAGCAGGACTGCCAGAGAACCGGTATTGTTAAACAGGAAATAAATATGGCAGCCTCCATATCACTCTGACTTCAGTTGTCCTTTAAATGGGAATCACTTAAAAAAAAATCAGCCAGAGTGGGTTGGCTCTGGGTTTTATAGAGCCTTCCCGCTCCCTGTTCCAGCGCTGGCTCCCCGGTAGCAGTATCTGACCAAATTAGTCAAATACTGCTGTGCCCGCCCCCGAAGGGAGGCTCCAGACGTCTTTGGGAGCCCGAGTGCTCCAGAAGACGGGCCGCTCCATACTGCGCACGTGCGAGCACCCTCGCGCAGTATGGAGCCACCTTTGTTCGGGAGTACTTGGCTCCCAAAGACTTACGAAGTCCCCCATGGTGGGGGATTCAAACGGGGAGCCAGCGCTTAACGAGGGGGACCAGGAGAGGAGCAGGAAGGCTCTATAGGACCCAGAGCCCTCCATCTCTTCAGGTAAGTATCTGGCTGATTTTTTTATTTTAGCAATTCCTATTGACTTTAAATTTTGTCACGGTTTCCCAATTCTGTACTTTGTACCAATTCTGTATCTTGTATATTGGTGCACACCATTGTCTGTATTATGTACCCCATGTTTGTTTCTTACTTTGTACAGCGCCGAAATAATTATGCCCTGAGAAAGGTTTGGTAGACTTTACTGGCCCCCTTTTATTAGCCTTTCTCCTGTATTACAGCTGAAGTTTAATGAAGAGCTGGGAGAGCCTTTCCTTCTGCTCCACAGCGCCCTCTCAGGCCAGGAGGAGAGACCGGTGCTTCATGCTCTGCTGCTAAACATACAGAAGGATGAGTTGGACGTAAAGGGGAGTGGCTTCCACGTCTGCCTGGAGTGGATATCAATAGCATTGCCAAGCCAAGGTAAGTGCATTCTGCTTATCTGTGCTACTGGGATTCCATAAGCCCAATCAGCCCTTCTGTAGAAGCATGGGATGGTTGGTTGTTATTATTATTGATTTATAAAGCGCCAACATAATCCCTACTGTGCTGGTATTTCACCATGGCCAGGGCCCTGACAGTTTGCTGTCTGTGAACCTCGTCGCATTGTGTGACTAACAACTTTTTCCAACTGCCAAGCAAGCAGCATCTCACTCTGTGCGGTAACCAACATTCTGTACAGATCACCTGGCAGAACTAAAGATCTCACCACCAGTGATAAATGTCAGAATGTAAATCAGGAAGAGGAAAGATTTTACAATGTGCAACCACTGACTAAATATCCTATAAGTGAATATTGTAATTAATAAGCTATTTTATTTATTGTCATTTCCACTACAGTTCATCTTTAAAGAGAAACCGTAACCAAGAATTGAACTTCATCCCAGTATCAGTAGCTGATACCCCCTTTCTCATGAGAAATCTATTCCTTTTCACAAACGGATTTTGTGGTGAAACCCCTCCCACAGTGTGATGTCAGCGTCTCACAGCACTGAAGTCCTGACATCACACTGTGGGTGTCTAGTTGCTTTGTGGGAAATAACTGCTGGTTCCAAATGCCAAAAATGCAAGCAGCATCTCCTTCAAGTGACATCACTGCCAGCAGTAAAAAATGTCACCATGTGATAAAATGAGAAAACACTGACTAAACCATTTCTACGTGATCATTGTAAAAATTAAGTACCTTTTTTATTACATTATTTTCACTGGAGTTCCTCTTTAAGGGGCAAGAACTCCGGAGCCTGAAGTGTTTTACTACTTCCCTACTAAGTGTTTTTTCCCTCTTCTGTACCAGAGCAATTTTCACCTTTCAGCGCTCCTTCCTTTCATTCACCAATTAGGCTTTTTTTGGGTGGTACATTTTGCTAAGAAATATTTTATGTTAAATGCATTTTAATGGGAAAATTCAGAAAAAAAATTGAAGAAAAATCATTATTTCTCAGTTTTCGGCCATTATAGTTTTAAAAAAATACACACTACCATAATTAAAACCCACGCATTTTATTTGCCCTTTTGTCCCGGTTATTGCAACGTTTAAAAAAAATTTGACACCAATATTTTCTTTGGAAATAAAGGTGCAATTTTTCAGTTTTGCATCCATCACCATTTGCAAGCCCATATTTCCAAGATTAACAGTAATATACCCTCTTGACATACGTATAGCCAGTCCCTAAGGTAACTATTTATTTATGTTTTTTGTTTTTGTTATTTTTAACTGCGTAACGACTGCTCCATGCCAATTGACGTGAGCAGCGCGGAAGCCCCAGGACAAATCCACGCCAATTGGTGTGAATGGCTGAGGGCGGAGATTGAAGGGGATCGTGCGCGCCGATGCACACGCATCCCCGCTTGAATGACAGAGCGGAGCGATTGCCGCTAGGTACGGTTAGACGTTTAATGATACTGTACAGTGCTGCGATCTAAGGCATCGCTGTAATGGGGACAGCCGTGTCACATATCCTGGGAGGCAAAAAAGTGATCCGCTGTCATAGGCTGAAGCCTATAGCAGCCGTACATGCTTATTGGCTGGCGGGGAAGGGAGGGGGGGATTTAAAAAAAAAAAGGAACATTTTATAAATATATATATATTTATATTTATTTATTGTGAAAAAAAATAAACATGGCAGGAGGGAATCACTTGTGTGCTGAGTTGTGCAGCCCTGCAGCGAGCCTTTAAAGCTGCAGTGGCCTATTTTGTTAAAAATGGCCTGATCACTAGGGGGGTTTAAGACCGTGGTCCTCAAGAGGTTAAATTGTTACATAGTGAGGGCTGATGCACACCGAGCGGCTTTTTCAGCGTTTCTGCAGCCGCTTGCGGCTGCGGATACGCTTGGTCAATGTATCGCAATGGGGCGGGTCACACCAGAGCGGGAGGCGTTTTGCTGAAACGCATACTTCCGGGGCGAGGCATTTTTTGGATTGCGGAGGCGTTTCTGCCTCAATGTTAAGTATAGGAAAAACGCAAACCGCTCTGAAAAACGGCAGTTCAGAGCGGTTTTGCAGCCGTTTTTGTTACAGAAGCTGTTCAGTAACCGCTTTACTGTAACAATATCTGAAATCTACTACGCCAAAAACGCTTCACAAAACCGCAAAATGCTAGGTGAAACGCTACAGAAAAATAAGAAAAAGCGTTTCAAAATCTGCTAGCATTTTGCGGATCTGCTAGCGTTTTTTGGTGTGCACCAGGCCTTACATAGTTATTTTGGTTGAAAAAAGACATATGTCCATCGAGTTCAACCAGTACAAAGTACAACTCCAGCCTGCTCCCTCACATATCCCTGTTGATCCAGAGGAAGGCGAAAAAACCCTTACAAGGCATGGTCCAATTAGCCCCAAAAGGGAAAAAAATTCCTTCCCGACTCAAGATGGCAATCAGATAAAATCCCTGGATCAACATCATTAGGCATTACCTAGTAATTGTAGCCATGGATGTCTTTCAACGCAAGGAAAGCATCTAAACATCTGTGTTGTTGTTTTTTTTTTTTCTTAATTATGCAAAAGTTTTATTTGGATAATAATTATAGAAGAGTGTGAGAGGTAAGGAGGTAATTTTAATGTAATGTATGTGTATTTTACAAAAAAAAAAAATGTATGTAGGTGTAATTTTACTATTTGGCCACAAGATGTCCTTGCGTATTACTGTCCTGTGCGTACTAAAAGTACCCGACCAGGAAGTAATGCGTGGACGTGTTTCTTGTTTCTCATTGATGCTGGCGATCATTGACACGGACTTAGATCAATGGGAACTGCTTTCTCATTCATTGATTCCCCCCTCTAAAGTGAGGCGACGAGTACCCACGCTGGAGCGAGCGGGGGACCGTTTGCAGCAAGATACGTATATCGACGCCCCTGTGCCAAAACTGAATCCTGTTGGTCGTAGATATACTGCTGCAAATGGTATAAGTAGGTAAAGTGGATCAGAGATAAACTTTTACACATTGCATAATTGTGTTCCTTTTATATAGTTTATATGGCATTCCTCAAGCCAAATACTTTTTTGTTTTGTTTTAGTATTCTAATTCCCTGTAAACTAAACAAGCCTCGCCTACAGTTTCTCCAGTGCCTTGACATTTTCAGAAACCTGTAGCAAGGGCTTATGGGAGCTCAGTCTGGGCAGGAGGAGGAGAAGGTTACTAGCCAGAGATTCCAGAGGCGGAGGGGAGTTAAGTTTTCACAGGCTGAGGGCTGGAGATGCTGTTGGCTTGACTGTGTGTAATGTGACAAACAGAACATGCTCTTGTATCACAGGAATAAATAATCATAAACTGTTGAAGCTGTTTGCAGCTTGATTTGCTGTGTAAACTTTAGTTAAGTTACTAGTTAGTTTTTCATCTTGGATCCGGTTTAAAAGGGTTTCAGTGTTCTTCCTCTCACAATACAGGAAGTGAGTAGAATATCCCAACAGGGATACAGAGAGAATTAAAGCAAACTTGAAGCGAAAATAAACTTCTGATATAATGAATTGTATGTGTAATACAGCTAAGAAATGGAACATAAGTACTGTGTTCCAGTACAGGAAGAGCAAAAAAACTTCTTTTTTTTTTCTATGCAAAAGAGCTTCTTTGGCCTAATGGACCCAACTGGGTTGAATACAGTCCTGTTTTCTGAAGCACTTAACCATTTCTGCCACCCGGACGTAAAGCTCAAGTCCGGGCGGCAGCTCTGTTGCGCTCCCGCACGCGATCGCCGTGGTGTCCCCAGGATCAGTGAACAGAACATGGTTCCCGATCACTGATCCCTTTCCCCCGCAGAAAAACCGAAGCGCTCACACATGAGGCTTCAGTTCTTCTGCTTCTGCTTAGCGAGAAGTACAAGGAGGGAAAACAAAAATGAAGGTGGCCATCTTGTGGCCAAATAGTAAAACTACATCTACACATTTTTTACATTACAATTTACACATTAACTACATTAAAAATGAACTGTTTATGTCCCACACCAAAATAAATTTTTTAATGGAAAAAAAAAATTACAATTTAAAAAAAAAAAAGACAAATAGTTAACTTAGGGTCTGAACTTTTTAAATATGCATTTGAAGGGGGTATACTACAAACATTTTAAAATTTATAAGCTTTTAAATAGTGATGGACGCAAAACGTA
This sequence comes from Hyperolius riggenbachi, assembly GCF_040937935.1. Classification (NCBI taxonomy): domain Eukaryota; kingdom Metazoa; phylum Chordata; class Amphibia; order Anura; family Hyperoliidae; genus Hyperolius; species Hyperolius riggenbachi. Next base: position 401,120,542 of record NC_090650.1, on the reverse strand, counting down.
AACAATGCACCTTTATTTCCAAATAAAATATTGGCGCTATACATTGTGAAAGGGACAACATTTTAATGGTATAATAACCGAGACATACGGGCAAATAAAATATATAGGTTTTTATTATGGTAGCGTGGATTATTTTAAAGATATAATGGACGAAAACTGAGAAATAATTCATTTTTTTAATTTTTTTCGTATTAATCCTGTTAAAATGCATTTATAAATAAATAATTCTTAGCAAAATGTACCACCCAAAGAAAGCGTAATTAGTGGCGGAAAAAACAAGATATAGTTCAATAAATTGTGATAAGTAGTGATAAAGTTAATAGCGAATGAATGGGAGGTGAAAATTACTCGGATGCATAAGGTGAGAAATCCCCGCGGGCTGAAATGGTTAAACAGCCAAGAAACAATGATAGACAGCTTGAGATAAGAATTTACTGCAGGAAACCACAAAAATCATTATTTCTGCTTTGTTTTATAGCTTAAAAGACAGAGTGGTTTTAAAACTGCAACTGTGACAGTCTGTTGCAATGTTATTAAAAAAGAAAACTATATATCTGAAAATGAAAATATAAGACTCTTTTCTTTTATACTAATTTTCTATTCATTCACCATTTTTAACCTCAGGTTTGCTTTAACAAAACAAGAAACTCATCGCTTCCTCAGGCTTTTGTAGACTACGAATAATGTTTGTTTGTTTTTTTTTTGCTGGGGTTTCTTGAGTTCTGTAACAACCTAGTGGATGTTTTTCAGTTTGTGATGAAATATAATTATGTGGGCTGTTTGTTTACCAGAACTAGGAGAGTAATTCCATTTAGCGCTGCGACTTCTGCTTGACATTTTGGCTCTTTATGTCTCTCTCTATTGACCTGCGTAGTCTGCTGTGTTTTTGGATAACTCCAGGAGAGTATAAAGGACGCCCGCAGTAGACTCGGGGTCTTCAGCCGCGGATGGGGACGCCTCGCCCCGCTTCGGTTTCTGCTCACCTTTGTGCTACTATATGAATGTTTTGTTCATGGTAATGAAGCAAATCTGCATTCTGAAGCTTCTCGGTGAGTCATCCGTGTCTCATCCGCTTTCGTCCTCCCACACACTCCTCACGCTGAATCCCGCGCTCCTACCTGCGCCTGTATTACCTCTGCTTCATCTCTTATGTCTCTCTCTGCCGCAGCATCACAGTCATTAATGGGTTCTCACTGAAGATGATAAAGCTTTACTTACTGAGAGCCCCTTTCATAGACTATAAATACACACTGGGGAAATAGAGGAAGAAGTGGGGAGGGAGGCCTGATATGGAGGGACAGGTAGGTATAGGTGTGCATACAGGGAGGTAAGTGGACAGACTGAATAGCTGGTATCTGAGGAGCGGTAAGTACTAGATGCTCCAGGACAAGAGGTAAGTGTGTAGGTATAATTAAAGGAGAACTGTAGTGACAAGTATATAGAGGCTGCCATATTGATTTCCTTTTAAGCAATACCAGTTGCTGGGCAGCCCTGCTGATCTATTTGGCTGCAGTAGTGTCTGAATCACACCAGAAACAAGCATGCCACTAATCTTGCCAGATCTGACAATAATGTCAGAAACACCTGATCTGCTGCATGCTTGTTCCAGATCTATGACTAAAAGTATTAGAGGCAGAGGATCAGCAGGGCTGCCAGGCAACTGGTATTGCTTAAAAGGAAATAAACATGGCAGCCTCCATATCCTCCCACTTCAGTTCTCCTTTAAAGTGGAGCTGAGCTCAGGAATCTCCTCTGCCACAGCAAAGCTGCTAATTTGTAAACACAGGATGTATGTATGGTTCCATGAAAACGGGATGTAGAAACAGTGCGAATTTATTGCAGGATTTATAGGAGACACAGAGAGCCCAATATAGTGTAGTATGTATTGGAAACCGTGGATAAATGTAAGTGTGAGATGGTTATACTCACAAACATGGGTTACCTCTTAGGCAACCACTGTAGATGCAGATGAGGAGATTAGACCTGTCCTCACTCAGGATTAAGATGTCGCTCTCTGTAGATCAGGAGAATAGGGGTAGGTCACCCCTCCACCAGGCGTGGACACAGTATTATCGTAAGAGAAACAGAGGCGCCAGCAGGATAAAAGGTAATAAAAAATTTAAAATTTTGCTGGGAGGCAGTGGTGGACTTGCCTCCGGAAAGCAGACTCAAAATACTGTCTGAATTAAACAAATTTATTATTGGTACCCCAAAAGATGCAACGCGTTTCACAGGCACAGCCCGCTTCATCAGGCAATAAGATAGGGGACAAACTGTGGACAAAGACAAGACGTTGCTGTAGCGAGCCACATAAAATTAACTAAGTATGTAGTATCATGCAAATTGTATGCAACATTTTCACAATATAAACACTGGATATAAGGTTGCACAATTAAAACAAGGTTGACAGACCCTAGCATCATAAAATCCACAAAAAAGTCAGTGCATCTTGTAGCCTACACTAAATTGAATTATTCCTTAGGCTACAAGATGCACTGACTTTTTTGTGGATTTTATGATGCTAGGGTCTGTCAACCTTGTTTTAATTGTGCAACCTTATATCCAGTGTTTATATTGTGAAAATGTTGCATACAATTTGCATGATACTACATACTGAGTTAATTTTATGTGGCTCGCTACAGCAACGTCTTTTGTCTTTGTCCACAGTTTGTCCCCTATCTTATTGCCTGATGAAGCGGGCTGTGCCTGCGAAACGCGTTGCATCTTTTGGGGTACCAATAATAAATTTATTTGTTTAATTCAGACAGTATTTTGAGTCTGCTTTCCGGAGGTAAGTCCACCACTGCCTCCCAGCAAATTTTAAAATGTTTATTACCTTTTATCCTGCTGGCGCCTCTGTTTCTCTTACGATAATATTATTGCAGGATTTGTATCAGCTGTAACAAGGAAATGTTTTTCTTTAAAGGTTATCATGCTGTTGCGTATATTAAAGGCAGAGAGGAAGTTCTGAGTTCAGGTCCGCTTTAAAGAGACTCTGTAACAAATTTTTCAGCCTTAGTTCTTCTATCCTATAAGTTCCTATGCCTGTTCTAATCTGCTCTGGCTTACTGCAGTCTTTCCTAACTGCACTGTCTCTGTAATAAATCAATGTATCTTTCCTCTGTCCTGTTTGTCGGGCTAAAGCTTGATTGTGTGGAATGTGCAGGGCTGCTTGTGATTGGTAGAAGCGATACACACCCTCTGCAGGCCCCCTGCATACTCTGAATGACTCACACTCTATGCTTAGCTGAGCCTATTAGAAGCTGGTTAGTTTGTTTGTAAACACTGCCTAAAACTGTTAATTACAAGCCAGGATTGCAGCAGAGAGTGGCAGAAACAGCACAGAGGGGCACAGGAGAAAATAATGAATAGAATGGTATGCTTTTTATTGTAAGAATATTAGAGTACAGATTCTCTTTAAGTATAAGGATGGAGGGACTGGAAATAGGTGTGTAGGAATAATAGCAGGAAGGTAGGTAGGTGCACAGGTAAAATGTTATATAGATGTGGAGAGACAGGAGGTAGGTGTGAGATTGCATCAATCGGACATACTGCTTCCCTCCTCCCCGCCGAACATGTGTATAAGGCTGGGTGCACACTTGTCAGTGGGTGAAAGGTCATGTTTTCTGTCATGTGCATTTTTGCGGCTTTTGTGCATTTCTTTTTTCTGCGTTTGCGGTTTGCATTTTTCCCGCACATGCGGTTTTGTGTGCATTTTAAAGCGATTGTGGTTCGCATATACAAAACGCATACGCGTTTTGCATGCATTTTTTATATTGTGTTTTATGCAAATCACTAGGAAATCAGTAGGAAGCGGAAATACCAGGGCTGTGGAGTCGATACAAAAATCTTCCGACTCCTCAGTTTAGGATTCCTCCGACTCCCCGACTTCAACTCCTCTAATTTGCATATTACAATATTGTTGATTGAAAGTATGTAACATAAAATTTGTCTCTTAACTTCCAACGCTTAGGAATTTTAAAAGACAACTGAAGTGAGAAGGATATGTAGACTACTATATTTATTCCCTTTAGTCATAGACTAAAACTAGTCCTTGGTAAGAGTACTTGGTAAGAGTAAGACCGGAACAAAGAACATGGATCAGGCCCTAGGCAGTGTGACTGTGGGTAGATGTAAGAGTGATGTGCAGGTACTCTGCAGGGGAATAAGGGGATTCTTCTTCTATTACACATTCTTCATGCCCAATCTGAACCAGGTTTATGGGTGACAGACAACACCTCTGTCTTCGATGTGCACAACATTCTCAGTGGATTCCCTGCAGCTCTGTGGGGAGTGCATATGTAGAGTTTAGTACTACTGTGTAACAAAGTAAACCTGAGACAGATGAAATTAAAGTTTTACACATACCTGGGGCTTCCTCCAGCCCCCTTCAGGCTAATCAGTCCCTCGCTGTCGTCCTCCACCACCTGGATCTTCTGCTATGAGTCCAGGTACTTGAGCCAGTCTGGCATAGTGCGCATGCACACACTCCGCCGCCGGGAGCGTACTACACCTGTGCAGCACTATTGTGCAGGTGCAGAACACTCCTGGCTGGGGAAGCGGCATGCGGCCGGACTGCGCTGACTGGCTGAATTACCAAGATTCATAGCAGAAGATCCAGGTGGTGGAGTTAGACAGCGAGGGACTGATTAGCCTGAAGGGGGCTGGAAGAAGCCCCAGGTATGTATAAAACTTTTCTTTTTATCCTTCTCAGGTACCATTTAATTCATAGTCACCAAACCAAATTTTAACAACATATCAAATTTGATTTCATGAGCAATCAAATCAACTGTACTGCCGTATATCAACTGTACATTTGCATAAATCGTAATCAACGCTGTATTATTTCCATCTCATTGACCATCTCTATTAGTGACACAGCTACACATCAGGCTTTATAGTTAAAGCATAGATGTTATTTACTATATATAAGAGATTCCTGTGTACACATCATATATACAGTCACAATCAGATATGTATATCTGATTTTTCAAAATACGGGGACTGCTTTATTGAAGCAGCACAAGTAACTAATTTTGATTGGTTTATTTCATTTTTGTGGACTAAGCACAGCTATTACTGTATGTATAAATTATTTATAATGACTATTATCTGAGAAATAGGACATTTTATCATATTTTCTATTTTAATTACAGTTTAAATTCATTAGGAGTCGGAGTCGGTGCATTTTTTCCCGACTCCGACTCCAGGCACCCAAAATTGCCCCGACTCCAACTCCACAGCCCTGGGAAATACATCAGAAAACATGGGTTGTTTTTTGTTTTTTTTTTCAAAAAAGAAAAGCATATCAAAACGCATTACATTGCATCACCATTGACTTTCATTATGTGCCCATAATCGGTGGCCTCTCAGTTTCTTTTATCTCCCCTCCTTTGATTGGGCACAGTTACAGATACGGCACATACTTTGTCACTCCGGAGTGACTGCGCACAACAGCCTTGGCCAGGAGCATTCTGCGCATGCACTGTACCTTGTGAAATAATTAGTTCTGTGTGTAGTAGTAATAATGGTAAATAGAACATAGTAATGTAAAGCAGAGTAGTTTAACCACTTAAGCCTATCTGGACGAATATATCCGTCCAGATAGGCCGTGCTGCTGCCAGTGCGCGCCTGCTGTTAGCCCCGAGATCAATGAATGGGAATATAATTCCCATTCATTGATATACCGGTAAGTCCCCCGCAGAAAAAAACGATGGCCTCTTATCAGAGGCCGTGGTCTTTCTGCAGAAAAAAAACAACGTTTTCCGGCCTCCTAATGCTTCCTGGAAGCGAGATCGTTCACTTCCAGGACTTTTTGACTGTGGACATCTTGTGGCCAAATAGTAAAACTACACCCACATACATTTTTTATTAAATAAGTACATTAAATTACATTCAAAATTAGCTGTTTACCTCCCACACCAAAAATTACCCAAATAACATTTTTAATTAAAAAAAAAAGTTAAAAATTACAATTAAAAAAATAAATAAAATAAATCGTTACCTAAGGGTCTGAACTCTTTGAATATGCATGTCAAGAGAGTATATTAATATAATTTTTTAAAATTATAATCCTTTAACCCCCTTGGCGGTATGAAAAATACCGCCAGGGGGCAGCGCAGCAGTTTTTTTTTAATTATTTTTTTTTTAAATCATGTAGCGAGCCGAGGGCTCGCTACATGATAGCCGCTGCTCAGCGGCATCCCCCCAGCCCCGCCGATCGCCTCCGGCGATAGGCGATCAGGAAATCCCGTTCAAAGAACGGGATTTCCTGGAGGGCTTCCCCCGTCGCCATGGCGACGGGGCGGAATGACGTCACCGACGTCGGGACGTCATTGGGAGACCCGATCCACCCCTCGGCGCTGCCTGGCACTGATTGGCCAGGCAGCGCTCGGGGTCTGGGGGGGGGCCGCGCGCCGCACCGGATAGCGGCGATCAGGCGCGCGGCGGCGGCGATCGGGGTGCTGGCGCAGCTAGCAAAGTGCTAGCTGCGTCCAGCAAAAAAAAAATTAAGTAAATCGGCCCAGCAGGGCCTGAGCGGCACCCTCCGGCGGCTTACCCCGTGTCACACACGGGGTTACCGCTAAGGAGGTTAAATAGCGATAGACGCAAATTGAAAAAATGCACCTTTATTTCCAAATAAAATATCGGCGCCATAAATTGTGATAGGGACATAGTTTAAACGGTGTAAAAAACGGGACAAATGGGCAAATAAAATACGACGGTATTGACGGTAGCATGTATTGATTTTAAACTATAATGGGCAAACGCTGAGAAATAATGAATTTTTTCCGTTTTTCTTAATCTTCCTGCTTAAATGGATTTAGAATAAAATAATACTTAGCAAAATGTACCACCCAAAGAAAGCCTAATTAGTGGCAGAAAAAACAAGATATAGATAATTTCATTGTGATAAGTAGTGATAAAGTTATTGGCGAATGAATGGGAGGTGAAAGTTGCTTGGATGCATAAGGTGAACAACACTGTAGGCTGAAGTGGTTAAGGGCTGCATTTTCAAGACTGAATAGTGGCAATGACAGTCTTATATGACCTGCTTCAAATTTAGTTGTAAAACAAACAGAAGTAATGACCCTTTTAGCACTTAAATGTTATCCGCATTGATTTCTCAGCCAAATTGAAGTGTTTTGCCATCTGTTTATCTTTTTTTTTTTTTTGTAATACTTGCAATTACTAGAAAATAGAGGATTACTCCAGGTATTAGTAAGGCTAGAACTATATGTACCTATAGGTTTTTTTTCTGGTAATTCTTGTAGGGACCAAGAATACCTAGGTGAGACGTAGGGAGAGACTGGGAGCCCAATGGTGCAGTATATCATCAGGTATAGGGAGGATGGATTTTCCCTAAAATAATCTTTTATGACTGCGTTGGGTGACCCTTAAAGGAAACTTTCACTGAAAATAAAATTGGCCAGTTACTTACCTTCCAGCCCCCTGAAGTCTTCCTGGCCCCGGGCCCTCATCCCTCGCTGTTTGGCTCCTCCAGTGGGGGCCCAGTGCCACGCACCTCCTCCTACATGCTCCCATGGCCAGGAACACTCTGCGCTTGTGCAGTAAGCATACACAGTGTCACCTGGCTTTTGGAGGGGGATAGAGGAGGAACAGCGGAGCCCGGAGTCACAACAACGGAACAGGAGGACCTCAGGGGGCTGGAGGAAACCCCAGGTAAGTGACTGGGCAATCTTTTCCAGTTAAGAGTCCCTTTAAAGCAAACCTGTGCAAAAGTCCGATACTTGCCTCAATATCATCCCATCTCTCCTCATTACTGCACATTAGCGCACACACACTGATAAGGCTCCCTGTAGAGAAAATGAAAGTAGACCTGTTAATCCTTTCAGATACTTTTTTTTTTTTTTTGCTGTGAGCAACCGAGGAGTGCAAAACGGCCATTGGCTGGTCTCGATCCACCGGTACCCTCATGTCCACTTGATGTACTGTTGTCTTTGTTCACCCACCCATAAGCACTATTTGTCAGTAGACCTAAAATTCAGTGCAGACCTCTCCTCTCTCCTTTCAAAAGATACAAAGTTTTTAGGAGTGTTTCTTTTATTCCCCTCCCAAATGTTATCAGTTTTGTCTTAGGCCCGTTTTCATTTGTGCGGTGCGGAATCGCCGCTGATTCCCCGCTGACGAAATCGCATGCGGGTGCGATTCTGCATGCGTATTGTACCGCGATTTCGCATAGGTTAGTATTGATGCGATTTTAACCATGTCACTGCCTATGTGATTTAACATTAGTTCCTATGCGAAATCGCATGTGACGGCTCTTCCGTGCAGATTTCTCCCGCACAGAAAAACGCTTAGGATTACTGACAAGTGGAAACAGGGCCATCCACTTGTATTGGCTATGCGAATCCGCATGCGGATTCGCGATAGTGGAAATGGGCCCTTATGTAGAAGGGAGACCTTTATGAAACTGTCCATATGCATTAACATTCTTTATCTGACTCCACCAGAATATCCAGAATATAGATTGGCTGTTTTTACATCAGGATAATGTCTGTTCAGTCCATTCCAGAAACCTCTCTGTTCTGTGCAATCACTCCTTTATCTGCATGTTAATATATCATTTTCTCTTTGCCTTTATTGCATTTTTACAGATGAGAGTAAATGTGAAATCCTGACGAGAAGGACACTTCAGGGCAAGTCGGTCCCACATTATGCAGCCATTGAGCCAGACGGGAAAGGCCTGATGATCATTTCCTACAAGCCATTCCAGTTCATCACAGAGGAGCAAAATGGTGCCGAGGAGGAGAGGATGGAGCTGGAAGAGCAGACAGGTAATACTGCTAACCTTTTCTGAGGACTTTAGGGTCAGCTTCCTCCTGTGTGCTTTGTTATGCCTGGGCTCAGCTTCCTTCTGTGTGCTCTGTTATTTTGCCTAGGCTCAGCTTCCACCTGTGTGCTCTGTTATGCCTGAGGTCAGCTTCCTCCTATGTGCTCTGTTATGCCTCAGGTCAGCTTCCTCCTGTGTGCTCTGTTATGCCTAGGCTCAGCTTCCACCTGTGTGCTCTGTTATGCCTAGGCTCAGCTTCCACCTGTGTGCTCTGTTATGCCTGAGGTCAGCTTCCTCCTATGTGCTCTGTTATGCCTCAGGTCAGCTTCCTCCTGTGTGCTCTGTTATGCCTGGAGTAAGCTTCCTCCTGTGTGCTCTGTTATGCCTGGGTTTAGCTTTCTCCTGTGTGCTCTGTTATACCTGGGGTCAGCTTCCTTCTGTGTGCTCTGTTATGCCTGGGGTCAGCTTCCTCCTGTGTGCTCTGTTATGCCTGGGCTCAGCTTCCTCCTGTGTGCTCTGTTATGCCTGGGTTCAGCTTCCTTCTGTGTGCTCTGTTATGCCTGAGGTCAGCTTCCTCCTATGTGCTCTGTTATGCCTCAGGTCAGCTTCCTCCTGTGTGCTCTGTTATGCCTAGGCTCAGCTTCCACCTGTGTGCTCTGTTATGCCTGAGGTCAGCTTCCTCCTATGTGCTCTGTTATGCCTCAGGTCAGCTTCCTCCTGTGTGCTCTGTTATGCCTGGAGTAAGCTTCCTCCTGTGTGCTCTGTTATGCCTGGGTTTAGCTTTCTCCTGTGTGCTCTGTTATACCTGGGGTCAGCTTCCTTCTGTGTGCTCTGTTATGCCTGGGGTCAGCTTCCTCCTGTGTGCTCTGTTATGCCTGGGCTCAGCTTCCTCCTGTGTGCTCTGTTATGCCTGGGTTCAGCTTCCTCCTGTGTGCTCTGTTATGCCTGGGCTCAGCTTCCTTCTGTGTGCTCTGTTATGCCTTGGGTCAGCTTCCTCCTGTGTGCTCTGTTATGCCTTGAGTCAGCTTCCTCCTGTGTGCTCTGTTATGCCTGGGCTCAGCTTCCTCCTATGTGCTCTGTTATGCCTCAGGTCAGCTTCCTTCTGTGTGCTCTGTTATGCCTGGGGTCAGCTTCCTCCTGTGTGCTCTGTTATGTCTGGGCTCAGCTTCCTTCTGTGTGCTCTGTTATGCCTGGGGTCAGCTTCCTCCTGTGTGCTCTGTTATGCCTGGGGTCAGCTTCCTCCTGTGTGCTCGGTTATGCCTGGGGTCAGCTTCCTCCTGTGTGCTCTGTTATGCCTGGGGTCAGCTTCCTCCTGTGTGCTCTGTTATGCCTCAGGTCAGCTTCCTCCTGTGTGCTCTGTTATGCCTCAGGTCAGCTTCCTCCTGTGTGCTCTGTTATGCCTGGGGTCAGCTTCCTCCTGTGTGCTCTGTTATGCCTGAGGCCAGCTTCCTCCTGTGTGCTCTGTTATGCCTGGGCTCAGCTTCCTCGCTTGTGCTCTGTTATGCCTGGGCTCGGCTTCCTCCTGTGTGCTCTGTTATGCCTGGGCTCGGCTTCCTCCTGTGTGCTCTGTTATGCCTGGGCTCAGCTTCCTCCTGTGTGCTCTGTTATTATGCCTAGGCTCAGCTTCCTCACTTGTGCTCTGTTATGCCTGGGCTCGGCTTCCTCCTGTGTGCTCTGTTATGCCTGGGCTCAGCTTCCTCCTGTGTGCTCTGTTATGCCTGGGCTCAGCTTCCTCCTGTGTGCTCTGTTATGCCTGGGCTCAGATTCCTCCTGTGTGCTCTGTTATGTCTGGGGTCATCTTCCTCCTGTGTGCTCTGTTATGCCTGGGCTCAGCTTCCTTCTGTGTGCTCTGTTATTTTGCCTAGGCTCAGCTTCCACCTGTGTGCTCTGTTATGCCTGAGGTCAGCTTCCTCCTGTGTGCTCTATTATGCCTGGGATTAGCTTTCTCCTGTGTGCTCTGTTATGCCTGGGTTTAGCTTTCTCCTGTGTGCTCTGTTATACCTGGGGTTAGCTTCCTCCTGTGTGCTCTGTTATGCCTGGGGTTAGCTTCGTCCTGTGTGCTCTGTTATGTCTGAGGTCAGCTTCCTCCTGTGTGCTCTGTTATGCCTGGGCTCAGCTTCCTTCTGTGTGCTCTGTTATGCCTTGGGTCAGCTTCCTCCTGTGTGCTCTGTTATGCCTTGAGTCAGCTTCCTCCTGTGTGCTCTGTTATGCCTGGGCTCAGCTTCCTCCTATGTGCTCTGTTATGCCTCAGGTCAGCTTCCTTCTGTGTGCTCTGTTATGCCTTGGGTCAGCTTCCTTCTGTGTGCTCTGTTATGCCTGGGGTCAGCTTCCTCCTGTGTGCTCTGTTATGCCTGGGGTCAGCTTCCTCCTGTGTGCTCTGTTATGTCTGGGCTCAGCTTCCTTCTGTGTGCTCTGTTATGCCTGGGGTCAGCTTCCTCCTGTGTGCTCTGTTATGCCTGGGGTCAGCTTCCTCCTGTGTGCTCTGTTATGCCTGGGCTCAGCTTCCTCCTATGTGCTCTGTTATGCCTGGGGTCAGCTTCCTCCTGTGTGCTCTGTTATGCCTGGGGTCAGCTTCCTCCTGTGTGCTCTGTTATGCCTGGGCTCAGCTTCCTCCTGTGTGCTCTGTTATGCCTGGGTTCAGCTTCCTCCTGTGTGCTCTGTTATGCCTGGGGTCAGCTTCCTCCTGTGTGCTCGGTTATGCTTGGGGTCAGCTTCCTCCTGTGTGCTCTGTTATGCCTGGGGTCAGCTTCCTCCTGTGTGCTATGTTATGCCTGGGGTCAGCTTCCTCCTGTGTGTTCTGTTATGCCTGGGGTCAGCTTCCTCCTGTGTGCTCTGTTATGCCTGGGGTCAGCTTCCTCCTGTGTGCTCAGTTATGCCTGGGGTCAGCTTCCTCCTGTGTGCTCTGTTATGCCTGGGGTCAGCTTCCTCCTGTGTGCTCGGTTATGCCTGGGGTCAGCTTCCTCCTGTGTGCTATGTTATGCCTGGGGTCAGCTTCCTCCTGTGTGTTCTGTTATGCCTGGGCTCAGCTTCCTTCTGTGTGCTCTGTTATGCCTGGGCTCAGCTTCCTCCTGTGTGCTCTGTTATTATGCCTAGGCTCAGCTTCCTCACTTGTGCTCTGTTATGCCTGGGGTCAGCTTCCTCCTGTGTGCTCTGTTATGTCTGGGGTCAGCTTCCTCCTGTGTGCTCTGTTATGTCTGGGGTCAGCTTCCTCCTGTGTGCTCTGTTATGTCTGGGGTCAGCTTCCTCCTGTGTGCTCTGTTATGTCTGGGGTCAGCTTCCTCCTGTGTGCTCTGTTATGTCTGGGGTCAGCTTCCTCCTGTGTGCTCTGTTATGTCTGGGGTCAGCTTCCTCCTGTGTGCTCTGTTATGCCTGGGCTCAGCTTCCTTCTGTGTTCTCTGTTATGCCGGGGCTCAGTTTTCTCCTGTGTGCTCTGTTATGTCTGGAGTCAGCTTCCTCCTGTGTGCTCTGTTATACCTAAGGTCAGCTTCCTCCTGTGTGCTGTTATGCCTGGGGTCAGCTTCCTCCTGTGTGCTCTGTTATACATAAGGTCAGCTTCCTCCTGTGTGCTCTGTTATAACTGGAATCGACTTCCTTCTCTGTGCTTAGTTATGCCTGGGAACATCTTCCTCATGTGTGCATATTTGCATGCCTCTGAAGAAGCATCCTCTAGCCGCGAAACATGTCAGACAATCTGCAAAATCTGCCTATGAAACCATATGTGACTGTTCATGTTGCATGAAACCAGAAGAAATTAGTGAAAAAATAAATGATGCATTTTGTATACTAAGTAGGACTTCACACTTGCTCCATTTAAACCCTTATTTGGGATTTTTTTTAATAGCTTTGTGCCCCTTCTAGGGCAGCTGGTAGTTCATGTCATAGTTGAGAGCAGGAGTAAGCTTTGTAAAATATGAATGTGCCGCTGATTAAACCATTTGCATTCAACTTATCTTTTACATGTATATCTAAAAACTTAAAAAAAAAAAATAGGCCTGAGCTCTGCATGAAGAAGGAAATAGCGCTCTTCTCTGTCAGTTGTGCATAATGATGGTTGCTCCGAGCCGGCCGAGCGCCCCCTCCCAGGATCCTTGTCTGGTTCCGGCTCAGTGAGCTCCTCTCTCTCTCTCTGTGTATTGCCTCTCATCCAATCACCATCTTTCCTGGAGAAAGAGACAATCTGTCTGCGTTCCTGATGGATGCATCCATCCCCCTCCGCTCCAGACCCTCGCCCTGCATTCGTTGTGCATGTGAATGATTTTCACAGGAATTGCCATGAAATGCATCTAAAGTGGACTTGTCAGGGCTTGCTGGGCTTGTGTGCCACGTAAACATTCACCACTGATATCTCATTTGTTTTTTGTTTTGTTTTTCTAGAGAACTGTTAGCAATGCCAATATTTCCTCTCCTACCCCCCTGTACTGAGCTACCTGAACCCCCATCCCTAACCTAACAATAGTTCTCAGGTCCAACCATTCCTGAAGGCAGTCACAAGAGATGGTCAGAGATACCCGTGTTTCTGGCTTGCATGCAGACTGTAGAGAGTTTGGAGCGGAGCCATTCAGAATTAACAAGAAGTTGACTTGATTGGCTGAATTCCAAGCCGCTTTGCATGAAAGTTGCTTCCAAGCCTGAATTATTAGCACCTCATTGATGAGGATGAACAGTGAAATGCAAACATTGCAGTTTATGCAAATTTATGTCACTTTTTATGCAAATATATGCAGCTTGAAAATGGACCAATCAATTTAAACCTGGGTGGGACTTGATTGGTCCATTTTCAAGCTGCATATACAGTATTTGCGTATAATATACATACATTTGTATAAATGTGGAAATCCTACTAATATTATAAATGGGAAAATTCGGATGATTGGATATTTGGATGTTTGTTACTCGATCATGCAAAAACGGCTGAACGGATTTCAATGAAATTTGGCACACACATAGTACATTACCTGGAATAAAGTATAGGATACTTTTTATTCCCATAACCAAAGAGTGGGCGGAGACATATACACATTTCACTGAGAAACTTAAAGCGGAATATAACCCTGCATTTCAACTTTGCTCTAAAACATTATTTACAGTATATTATATGCAACCAGCATTTTTTTTTTTTACTAGACCAGCATTGGAAGGGTTACACAGGGCTTTAAAGTCCCTGGAGATTTCTGCAGACGCATCCGAACTTCAGTTAGATACTTTTTGTTTACAAATATGTATCTAAGTGTTTATTGTGACTCATCTCTCTCACTGAGAAGGAGCTTGGAGGACAGCCAAAGAGTGTGTAACTGTTTATCAATAGATACATCTAACTAAATAGAATGTAACTATCTGAACGTCTGCACGGAACTTAAAACCTCTGTGTTCAACCCTTCCAATGCTGGTCTAGTAAAAAAAAAAATGCTTTTTGCATATAATATGCTGTAAATATTGTTTTAGAGCAAAGTTGAAATGCAGGGTTATATTCCGCTTTAAAGAGCAGCCATTCTTACACTGTTAATGGCAGGGTTCTCAAACTTTGCACAGTTGGTCACTGGGTGACTGGGATTAATATTCAGAGAAATGGGTGGAGCCTACAAAAGCCAATTAAAACTAACTGTCATTGCTGCCATTTTTACACTGTTAACGGCACAAGCCCCAAACCTGGTCATTGGGTGACTGGGGTTTAAATTCAGAAAAGGGGATGCAGCCACAAACGGCCAATCAGATTTGTTTCATTTCAATGCAAATTATTGATGCCAATGATGGCAAAGCTCTCAAACTTGGTTATTGATTAATTAAGTAATTGTGTGTTAGGGTTAGAAAACGTGGCGCAGCCAACACAAGCCAAATACATACACGGGCAACGCCGGGTCATAAGTGGGCAGAGACAAATACAAATGAGAAAATGTAAACTGCAGCCATTCTTACACTGTTAATAGTAGGGTTCTCAAACTATGCTGTGACATAGTGTGCAGCGATTGTCACTATGGATACCTCCGATTATTCTGTGACATAGTGTGCAGCGATTGTCATTGTAGACTACTCATTTCCCAGTAGAATGTTGAGTTTTCTCTCATCCTCTAATGTGTGAAAGTCTGAAAATTGTTCCATCAATTTCTTAAAGAAGGTTTCCCTGGTTGCAGTATATTTGGCCAGTGCAGCAGGAAGTGAGTCTCATCCTCGAGGGTCTTCTGCTCACTTGTGCTTTGTCTCCCAGACGCTATTTCCAGGTTGTGAGCACTCAGCCTGTAGATCAGCCTTTTTCAACCTTTTTACCCTGGAGGAACCCTGCAAATAACTTTTAGATCTCAAGGAATCCCTGCAAACAATGTTTTAATCTTGAGGAACCCCTGCATTTATTTTGCGGGAGGCACAGTCTTTAAAAGTAGGTGAGGCTGTTAAAGGGAACCTTTACTATTAAACAATACCAGTTGCCTGGCAGTCCTGCTGATCTTTCACTGCAGTAGTGGTTGAATCACAAACCTGAAACAAGCATGCAGCTAATCCAGTCTGGCCTCAGTCAGAGCACCTGATCTGCATGCTTGTTGATGGGCTGTGGCTACAAGTATTAGAGTCTCACTTGCACTCGCACTTTCTCACGCGCACACACACACACTCTTACACACACTCTTACACACACTCTTACACACACTCTCACACACACTCTCTCTCTTACACACACTCTCACATGCACTCGCACTCTCTCTCACATGCATTCATTTACACGCATACACACTCACACACACTCCCACTCTTTCACATGCACACGCACTCTCTCACACACACTTGCGCTCTCTCACACATGCACTCTATCTCACACACTCTCACACTCACACTCTCTCACACGCACTCTCTGACGCGCACTCTCTGACGCGCACTCTCTGACGCTTGCACTCTCTGACGCTTGCACTCTCTGACGCTTGCACTCTCTGACGCTTGCACTCTCTGACGCTTGCACTCTCTGACGCTTGCACTCTCTGACGCTTGCACTCTCTGACGCTTGCACTCTCTCACGCTTGCACTCTCTGACGCTTGCACTCTCTCACGCTTGCACTCTCTCACACTTGCACTCTCTCACACTTGCACTCTCTCACACTTGCACTCTCTCACACTTGCACTCTCTCACACTTGCACTCTCTCACACTTGCACTCTCTCACACTTGCACTCTCTCACACTTGCACTCTCTCACACTTGCACTCTCTCACACTTGCACTCTTATGCACTTGCACTCTCTAACAGGCAGTCGACTCTCTCACCCACCCTCTCTCACTTGCGCACACACAGACACTCGCGTACACACCCACACTCTCACACACACTCTATTTTATATATTAGTTTTACCTTTTAAGTTGAATTACTGCAATAAACGGGCTTTTGCACTTGTTTCACCTGTACTCAGCCTGAACAAGCAGCTGTTCTTTGTTGGCTCTTGAGCTATAGACTCAGCGGATGAATCACTTACCATTGACAGCTGGAATTCTCTGAGCATGGGCCGAGCTGCTTCTGGGCTAATTAATGTACAAGATTGCTGAATATATTACCCCTTAGAATATGTTTCTAGGATGATGCAATACCAATGATGTACGGATGAATCTTCTCATTGAACCTTAGTGTAAAGGAGTCCTGTCTAGGCATTATAGCAATAGTATGTTGTTACCATTAGCAGATACCCATCACTGCTTTTCACATGTACTGTGTTGGCACTAGGCTTTGCAGTTAGTAGCATCAAGATTGTTTGTGCCAGAGCAGTCTGATGGGAGCAGTGCAGCTTCAATCTATAAGTAAGAGTCTCCCACAATAGGCTAAATTGAAGACCCAGTAAAGATGTCAGCAATGTGTTGGAAATGGTGTAGGGGTTTGTGCATTCCCGTCTTCATCCTCTCCTCTCCTCTGTGACACGGTGCATGTCATTATTTTATAACATGCCGCCGGGTCGGTGAGAAGATGCTGCCAGCAGGGATGAAGACAGGAAGGCACATACTAATGCAGGAGTGTGCTGGTTGGTTGCAACGGACGATTGCCAAAAACTGTAGAGGCTCTGGGGGAAAAAATAGTTAGAGGGAGATCTGGGGAGGTCCCAAACGCCACTTATAGGGTTGTCTGTAGGTGAGTATAGTCCCAAAGTGGCACACCTTTCCTCTGTTAATTTAGGTGCTGTGACCTGTCTGGCTAGCCAACACCACCAAACCATATGCAGAAGTAATAATAATAATCCGAACATTTATATAGCGCTTTTCTCCTGTCAGACTCAAAGCGCTCAAGAGCTGCAGCCACTGGGACACGCTCAGGAGACCACCCTGCAGTGTTAGGGAGTCTTGCCTTGAACTCCTTACTGAATAGGTACTGACCCTAGCCAGGATTCGAGCCCTGGTCTTCCATGTCAAAGGTGGTGCCCTTAACCAGCACTCTATTCAGCCACTACTAGAAGTAGTAGCCATATCAATCCCTGCCATGTACTGAGGAGGACCAAAAGTCTGAAACAGGCTGTCTACATGTGGGGTTGGTGTGGCGGTGTAAAATTTAAAGCTATAGGCTTGCTATACACCAGCGGTTCTGGATGCTAGCCTGGATTACAGGGGCATAAAGAGATAATTTGCATATTCAGTAGTGGTGCATTGTGGGTAACCACAAATGATCAATTATAGCTGAATTATTGCAAGCTTCCTTCTGTTTTAATAAGGGAAATCACACCAAGCATTGTTTTTTAGTAAGAGAGCTTTTTGGTCTCTTTTGGCCCCCTATACTTTCCTAGCGGTTTGGGTCACCCCGAGCTGCCTGGTTACTCAGAAGTAGTATTACACCAGGCCCGCACACTGGATACGTTTCAAAAGCATGAAGCTTGAGATTTATTGCGTCAGCAGTCCGCACAGATCATGCTGACAAATGTTTTAGGGCCCCAAGGGGTCCCCTTTATTTAAGCAAATTGGGGACAGATGTGTGGGGGTGGGGGGATAATAGCCCCAGCTGAGGTTTTAGACCAATGAATTATAATAGCAAAAGTAGTAAGGTGTACTAAAGAGTCGATATTGTGACCTTAAAGAGGACCTCCAGAGTAAATCCTAAAATCCGACAGCCTGCAGGTAAAACAAAGTTATATTTACCCAATCAGCCTTGTCCCGCGATGCAGTCCCGAAGTCCCTGCATCAGCCGACTCCTGGCGCCTGGCCCTGCCTCCTCTCTTTCACCGCAGGGAAAAACGCCAAGCTATTTACTACAGTAAATAGTGTATTTCTCAGAACTTACTCTCTGCTCTAAGAGATGCGCAACAGCATAATAACATTTAAAGAAAAACATTTCTTTGTTACAACTGATACAAATCCTGCAATAATTCTGCATTGTGTCTACTGCCTGCTTTCATGGAAGCAGGCATAGGGGTAATATCCTGTGTTTACAACTGAGCTCTCTGCCATGGCAGCCAGCTGACACAGCTTTAGGGATCAAATTACAACTTGTTCTTCGTCACAGATGAGGGGGAATTGGACAGGCTAAACCAGGCATGGGAAAACGTGGCCCTCCAGCTGTTGAGGAACTACAAGTCCCACAATGCATTGCAGGAGTCTGACAGCCACAGTCATGACTCATAAAGGCAAATGCATTGTGGGATTTGAAGTTCCTTAACAGCTGGAGGGCCAAGTTTGCTCATGCCTGGGCTAAACTCTGAATACATGGTGGATTTTTCAATGTTTTCCTTCTGTCCCGTGCCAGAGTTCACGTCCACTTTAAGTTATAATTGAGTTGCATCCCACTTTAAGGTCATCCACTAGATGGCGAAGTTGATCTGTAGGTCATTGCTCCATTTACAGGCCAGTGTCATGCTGTGGGTGTAATGGAATAATGAGTGACAGTAACACTTGTGCCTTAGCTCAATCTTTCAATCAATTAGTAGACATCTGTTGCCTGGTTATGAGTCTGCAATGATTATACAACGAACATATAAACCCCCAGCAGAGTTGCAAACAAGAGATTTCACCCTGAGGATATGGAGGCAGCACCAACTCCCTCGATGACGACAACCTTGGAGTGTGGCTGGAGGTCAAGCAAACCGTCAACACTCCCGATATTTGATCCCCCTTCTCCTCTGGTTATGGAGCAGACTTCATTTGTTAACCGTTTTCAACAATGCCAGTAGGGATGGTTGATGTGCAAATCGTTCCAAATTCATACAGGATTATGCACATTTTGAATGCAAATGCACGCAGCTTGAAAATGGACCAATCCAATTCCACCTTGGCAGGATTTTATTGGTCCTTTTTCAAGCTTTGTAAATTTGCATACAGAATGTGCATAACGCATTATGAACTCAGAATGACCATCTCTAGATGCCAGACCCAATTATTTGGGTAAAGTATAATATTAATACGCTCTCTAACATTGTTAAAGAGGGTTTACTGTTCACCTTTCATGTAAAGCAAGGGTGGGCAAACTTTTGGCTCGTGGGTCACAAAGGGATCTTACATTTTTCAGAGGGGCTGGACTAGTATACGTTGCCGATGTGCCCCCCCCCCCCCAGCAGTGGAGCCCCCCCCCCCCCCCCCCTAGTTTTTGCTTGGCCTCTCGTTCTTGTAGCTGGAGAGCCGCCCTCCCCCCCCCCCCCCACCCCCCAATATAGGTATTTAGGTGTGTCCTCAGAATTAGCCAGTCCTTTGCCCAGTATAGGTAGCCAGGTTGTGCCCCCCGCCCCATACTAGGTAGCACCCTCCATTGTATAGGTAGCCAGATGTGCCCCTAGTATTAGGTAGCCAGGTGTGCCCCCAGTATTAGGCAGGCTCCTCCCCAGATTGTTTAGCCAGCTGTGCGCTCAGTATTAAATAGACCCCTCCCCAGTATAGGTAGCCAGATGTGCCCCCAGTATTAGTCAGCCCTGTCCCCTGTATAGGTAGTCCAGTGTGCCCCCAGTATAGGTAGCCAGATGTGCCCCCAGTATTAGGCAGCCCAGTCCCCAGTATAGGTAGCCCAGTGTGCCCCTGGTATTAGGCAGCCTCCTCCCCAGTATAGCTAGCTCGGTGTGCCCCCAGTATTGGTAGCTAGATGAACCCCAAGTATTAGGCAGCCCGGTGTGCCCCCAGTATTAGGCAGCTTCCTCCCCAGTATAGCTAGCCTGGTGTGCCCCCAGTATAGATAGCCAGGTGAACCCTCAGTATTAGGCAGCCTCCTCCCCAGTATGGATAGCCAGGTGTGCCCCCAGTATAGGTACAGGTAGCTAGATGAATATTAGTATAAGTATATACTTGGGGTTCATCTAGTATAGGTAGCTAGATGAACTCCAAGTATTAGGCAGCCCGGTGTGCTCCCAGTATTAGGCAGCCTCCTCTCCAGTATAGCTAGCCCGGTGTGCCCCCAGTATAGATAGCCAGATGAACCCACAGTATTGGCTAGCCCCATCCCCAGTATAGGTAGCCAGATGTGCCCCCAGTATTAGGCAGCCCCATTCCCAGTATATCTAGCCAGTCTAGGCACTAAATATCTGTACATAATCTTAAAGCACACCTGAGCCGGATGTAAAACTGGAAATATTAACATACCTAGGCTGTCTTCCAGCAGTCATTAAAAAACAAACAGTCGCTGTGGGTGGCTAGTGTTGTGAAACATTGTTTTACAAATTTTTGTAAACCATGTTGTTTGATATTGCTGAAAAAAACGTTCACCGTGGAAAATTGTCCCAAAAAATTGCTTTGTATGTATGGCCCCTTAGGCTCCATCCCACAGATGGTTGAACTGCATGATTGCCATCCAGTTTAGTTTGTCCTTACCCCCTGTGAAAGCAGTCTGAGATTTGTGTGTTATTAAATGGATGATTTGGCAACCAGGCTCATGATACCCCCTGTGAATATGCTAGGACACCCCTGGAGTCGCACATCAGACATAGTGTAGCAGGTGGCTCGCATGTGACCGGTGGCGGAAGTGCATTCATATTGCTTGGCCACCCCCGGAGTCGTACATCAGCCCATAGTGTAGCAGGTGGCTCACATGTGACCGGTGGCGGCAGTGCGACCATATTGCAAGGACACTTCCGGAGTCACACATCAGACGTAGTGTAGCAGGTGGCTCACATGTGACCGGTGGCGGCAGTGCGACCATATTGCAAGGACACTTCCGGAGTCACACATCAGCCTGTAGTGTAGCAGGTGGCTCACATGTGACGGCAGTGCGGCCATATTGCTAGGACACCCCCGGAGTCGTACATCAGCCTGTAGTGTAGCAGGTGGCTCACATGTGACCGGTGGCGGCAGTGCGGCCATATTGCTAGGACACCCCCGGAGTCGTACATCAGCCTGTATTGTAGCAGGTGGCTCACATGTGACCGGTGGCGGCAGTGCGGCCATATTGCTAGGACACCCCCGGAGTCACATATCAGCCTGTAGTGTAGCAAGGTGGCTCACATGTGACGGCAGTGCGGCCATATTGCTAGGACACCCCCGGAGTCGTACATCAGGCCGTAGTGTAGCAGGTGGCTCACGTGTGACCGGTGACGGCAGTGCGGCCATATTGCTAGGACACCCCTGGAGTCATACATCAGCATGTAGTGTAGCAGGTGGCTCACATTTGGTGGCAGTGCGGCCATATTACTAGGACACCCCCAGAGTCGTACATCAGCCTGTAGTGTAGCAGGTGGCTCACATGTGACAGGTGATGGCAGTGCGGCCATATTACTAGGACACCCCCAGAGTCGTACATCAGCCTGTAGTGTAGCAGGTCGCTCACATGTGACCGGTGGCGGCAGTGTGGCCATATTGCTAGGACACCTCCGGAGTCATACATCAGCCTGTAGTGTAGCAGGTGGCTCACATGTGACCGGTGGTGGCAGTGTGGCCATATTGCTAGGACACCTCCGGAGTCGTACATCAGCCTGTAGTGTAGCAGGTCGCTCACATGTGACCGGTGGCGGCAGTGCGGCCATATTGCTAGGACACCCCTGGAGTCATACATCAGCCTGTAGTGTAGCAGATGACTCACATGTGACGGCAGTGCGGCCATATTGCCAGGAAACCCCACGAGTCGTACGTCAGCCTGTAGTGTAGCAGGTGGCTCACATGTGACGGCAGTGCGTCCATATTGCTAGGACACCCCCGGAGTCGTACATCAGCCCGTAGTGTAGCTGGTCGCTCACATGTGACCGGTGGCGACAGTGCGGCCATATTGCCAGGACACCCCCCCGAGTCGTATGTCAGCCTGTAGTGTAGCAGGTGGCTCACATGTGACGGCAGTGCGTCCATATTGCTAGGACACCCCCGGAGTCGTACATCAGCCCGTAGTGTAGCAGGTGGCTCATGTGTGACCGGTGGCGGCAGTGCGGCCATATTGCTGGGACACCCCCGGAGTCGTACATCAGCCCGTAGTGTAGCAGGTGGCTCACATGTGACCGGTGGCGGCAGTGTGGCCATATTGCTAGGACACCTCCGGAGTCGCACATCAGCCCGTAGTGTAGCAGGTGGCTCACATGTGACAGGTGGTGGCAGTGCGGCCATATTGCTAGGACACCCCCGGAGTCGTACATAAGCCTGTATTGTAGCAGGTGGCTCACATGTGACCGGTGGCGGCAGTGCGGCCATATTGCTGGGACACCCCCCGGAGTCGCACATCAGGCTGTAGTGTAGCAGGTGGCTCACATGTGACAGGTGGTGGCAGTGCGGCCATATTGCTAGGACACCCCCGGAGTCGTACATCAGCCCGTAGTGTAGCAGGTGGCTCACATGTGACCGGTGGCGGCAGTGTGGCCATATTGCTAGGACACCTCCGGAGTCGCACATCAGCCCGTAGTGTAGCAGGTGGCTCACATGTGACCGGTGATGGCAGTGCGGCCATATTGCTAGGACACCCCCGGAGTCACACATCGGCCTGTAGTGTAGCAGGTGGCTCACATGTGACCGGTGACGGCAGTGCAGCCATATTGTTAGGACACCCCCGGAGTCATACATCAGCCTGTAGTGTAGCAGGTGGCTCACATGTGACCGGTGACTGCAGTGCGGCCATATTGCTAGGACACCCCCGGAGTCGTACATAAGCTTGTATTGTAGCAGGTGGCTCACATGTGACCGGTGGCGGCAGTGCGGCCATATTGCTAGGACACCCCCGGGAGTCGCACATCAGGCTGTAGTGTAGCAGGTGGCTCACATGTGACAGGTGGTGGCAGTGCGGCCATATTGCTAGGACACCCCCGGAGTCGTACATAAGCCTGTATTGTAGCAGGTGGCTCACATGTGACCGGTGGTGGAAGTGCGACCATATTGCTAGGACACCCCCGGAGTCGTACATCAGGCCGTAGTGTAGCAGGTCGCTCACATGTTACCAGTGGCGGCAGTGCGGCCATATTGCTAGGGCACCCCTGGAGTCACACATCAGCATGTAGTGTAGCAGGTCGTTCACATGTGACTGGTGGCGGCAGTGCGCCCATATTGCTAGGACACCCCCGGAGTCATACATCAGCCTGTAGTGTAGCAGGTGGCTCACATGTGACCGGTGACTGCAGTGCGGCCATATTGCCAGGACACCCCCCGAGTCGTACATCAGCCCGTAGTGTAGCAGGTGGCTCACATGTGACCGGTGATGGCAGTGTGGCCATATTGCTAGGACACCTCCGGAGTCGTACATCAGGCTGTAGTGTAGCAGGTGGCTCACATGTGACCGGTGGCGGCAGTGCGGCCATATTGCTAGGACACCCCTGGAGTCATACATCAGCATGTAGTGTAGCAGGTGGCTCACATTTGGTGGCAGTGCGGCCATATTGCTAGGACACCCCCGGAGTCGTACATCAGCCTGTAGTGTAGCAGGTGGCTCACATGTGACGGCAGTGCGGCCATATTGCTAGGACACCCCCGGAGTCGTACATCAGCATGTAGTGTAACAGGTCGCTCACATGTGACCGGTGGCGACAGTACGGCTATATTGCTAGTACACCCCCGGAGTCGTACTCAGCCCATAGTGTAGCAGGTGGCTCACATGTGACCGGTGGCGGCAGTGCGGCCATATTGCTAGGACACCCCTGCAGTCATACATCAGCATGTAGTGTAACAGGTCGCTCACATGTGACGGCAGTGCGGCCATATTGCTAGGACACCCTCGGAGTCGTACATCAGCCCATAGTGTAGCAGGTGGCACGCATGTGACCGTTTACAGCAGTGCGGCCATATTGCTAGGACACCCCCGGAGTCGTACTCAGCCCATAGTGTAGCAGGTGGCTCACATGTGACAGTTTACAGCAGTGCGGCCATATTGCTGTGAGAAAGCTTCAGAAGGACTTGTGTTTCTGCGATATCGCATTGACCTACCACAACGGCTGCCGCACATTAAACCATAACAGCAGCTAATTGTTAATCTCCGTCCCAGCAGTGATGTCACAGCGGCAGTGTAATTACAGCGTTCTTTTCAGGGTGAAATTACCCAGACAATGGTGGACATTGCAGAGCCCAATTACTCCCATTTAAGTCGATGTAACCTATGGCTGGCAATCCAAGTGCTTTGTAGTTGCTGACAATAAAAGGGTTTGTATTTTTCTGCTTGGTTTTTTATCCTTCTGGCTTGACAAGATATAATTTTTCCGTTTTTCATATAGGTGCAGAGTGCACATTATCTCCTATTAGGCCAGCCCCAAGTAACCGCGCATTGTCCTGGCTAATAACACCGGCAGCGCTAATCATCTGGAGGAGGGAAAACTGCAAAGTTCTCAGCAAACTTCATTAGAGACTAACAGCCGTGTATTCCTGTTCTGTTCCATGATTCCCACAGGTCAGGCTTTTAAAGCAAACCTGTAGCAAAAAACACAAATGTATGATCTAATGAATTGTATGTGTAGTACGGATAACGAAATAGAACATTGCTAGCAAAGAGAAGAGTCTCATATTTTAATTTTCAGTTACAGTATATAGCTTTTATTTTATTTTTTATTTTTTTATAACTTTGCATCGTTCTGTTACATTTGCAATTTAGAAACCACACTCTGTATGTTAAGTTACAAAACGAAGCAGAAATAATGACCCTTTGAACTTTCCTTCAGTAAAACCTAATATCTAGCTGTCTCTCACTGTTTCTCCGCTGTTTAAAGAGGAACTCCAGTAAAAATAATGTAATAAAAAAAAGTGCTTCATTTGTACAATAATTATGTATACACGATTTAGTCAGTGTTTGCCCATTGTAAAATCTTTTAAATCCCTGATTTACATTCGGACATTTACCACATGGTGACATTTTTATTGCTATAAACAGCTATTTCCCACAATGCAACAAGGTTCACAGACAGGAAACTGGCAGGACCATGGTCCTCAGAGTTTCTTGTGGGAGGCGTCTCACCACAATATCGGCCATACAGAGCCCCCCCCCCCCCCCCCCCCTGATGATCTGTTTGTGAAAAGAAATAGATTTCTCATGGGAAAGGGGGTATCAGCTACTGATTGGGATGAAGTTCAATTCTTGGTCACGGTTTCTCTTTAAAGTGAGCCAGAGACAAAGCACCCTCATGTATTTTACCATATATATCAGTGGGAACATTACAGTAAACACCTACCCTTCTCTCTGTTTCATTCTTCACTGCTCAGCCTGCTTATAAAGCATGCTTCTAAAGCATGCTTATAAAGCATGCTGGAAGGGGGCAGCGCTGGGGAGGGGCGTCGGTCCCTCCCTCACCTGGGTCCACCTTTCCCGCTCCCCCTCCAGCTAGTTTCAATAATTTAAAAGTCATTTAAAATCAATATAATGTAACAGGCGGCGAGCGGGGAACTTACCACCTTGCGCTCTACCACTCGCCGCCTCACTTCCTGTAATGCCGTCCAATCAGAGGACTGCATTACAGGAAGTGATGTGGCAGTGGTGGTGTGCATGGAGGTAAGTTCCCCGCTCGCCGCCTGCTACATTATATTGATTTTAAATGTAAAACTAGCTGGAGGGGGAGGGGGGACCCAGGTGAGGGGGAGGGAGGGGACCCCGCTGCCACCCCCATCCTGACTGCTTCCCCCTCTAGCATGGCGGCCCCCTCTCACCCATAGACTGTGACACAGAAACAGATCCGTTTCTGTGTCCATTTCTGCCTGTGTGGAGGGGGATCCGTTTTCCCATTCATCTTCACTACTCCTCCGTGTATCCGGGGTCCGTGAAAATGCAGCAAATCCGAACCGTCCGTTCAGGTTTTGAAAACGGGTCCCTGCAAACGCAGACAGATCCGTGGGTTTTTTTTTTGGGGGGGGGGGGGGGAGGATGAAGACTGCTGATATTTTTAACATTGCTATCCGTGGCTCCGGTCTTGACCTGGGCTGAAAAACGGAGCCACGGATACGTTTCCGGACCTAGTGTGAACTAGGCCTGAGACAGGAAGGGGTAGGCTTGGTGCAATGTCCCCTCCCATCGTCCAACCATTCCCTCCTCTTCCTTGCTCTATCCACTACCTGTCCTCAAAGCCCACCAACAGTGCATGTTTTGTATACATCCACAGAGGTAGCTAATCAGCTCTGCTTAGACACTAATTACCCCACCTGTGATTGTGTGTGGTTTCCTGCAATACATGTACTGTTGGTGGGCCTTGAGGACAGGGTTGGGGAACTTTGTCTTTTAAAGAGGAACTCCAGTGAAAATAATGTAGTAAAAAAAGTGCTTAATTTTTTACCATAATTATGTATAAATGATTAAGTCAGCGTTTGCTCATTGTAAAATCTTTCCTCTCCCCGATTTACATTCTGACATTTATTACATGGTGACATTGTTACTGTGGGCAGGTTATGTAGCTGCTCCTAGCTGTTTTGGCTGTTAGAGACAGCTGTAAACAGCTAATTCCTGTCTGTGAACATTGTTACATTGTGGCAGTTTGCCCAGAGTACCGCGGTACTCAGAGCTTCTTGTGGGAGGGGTTTCAGCACAAAATCACTCATACAGCACCCCCTGATGGTCTGTTTGTGAAAAGCATTATATTTCTCATGTAAAAGGGGGGTATCAGCTACTTATTGGGATAAAGTTCAATTCTAGGTTGGAGTTTCTCTTTAAGTGTACCCCACCTGAAGCTTGTGTCGAAAATGAAATACTTGCCTAAGAAGAAGGAAGACTTTGAATCCTGTAGAGGCTTTCCACGCCATCCTCTTGTCCCCTGTTGCTGCTCGCAGACCCCCTAAAAGATTTCCAAGAAGAGCTTGTCGTCAGTAATCTGCTCGGGCCGTACTGCACCTGCATGAGTGCGGCCACACCTTCACAGTAAAATGCTCATGCATGATTGGCTCCATGCTACTGCTTGGGTGGGTGCAGCATGGTGGCTCTTAGGGCCTCGGCAAGCTGCAACAGAAGCGAGGAGGACCCTGGAAGCATCCATACAAACCAGAGGCTGCCCTCTTCTATGGTATTTCCTTTTTGACCCAAGCTTCAGGACCGGTGGCCACAAAGGAGCGGTGCGGACAACGCACAGAGGTATGTGGATCCAGCTTGGTCCAAAGAAATCAAAATAGAGGTATGCTGTACACATTTTTTCAGCGATTTATACTGACAGTGATTCCTTATATATGTAACATTTGAAACACCAAAAACTCTGTTCAATGTTTGCAATTTATTTTCTTCTCAAAGTTTAGAAGTTGCGAAATCTTTCCGGTAGTCTGAGATGACACTGGTGAGAAGGAATAAGATATCCTTACATCTGGGAACAGGAAGACCATATCTCTGTTCTTTAATGGAGATGAAAGAACAACACTGCCGTAGTGACATG
Organism: Hyperolius riggenbachi; assembly: GCF_040937935.1. Taxonomy (NCBI): domain Eukaryota; kingdom Metazoa; phylum Chordata; class Amphibia; order Anura; family Hyperoliidae; genus Hyperolius; species Hyperolius riggenbachi. The sequence continues at coordinate 401,093,092 of NC_090650.1, read as the reverse complement.
TCAACAAGGCCTCGGTACCAGAGACTCCATAATGGCTGCATTAGAGCTCCAGGGAACTGTGTCACCGCCATAGCCTACTGTGGGGAAGGAGATTTGATGATGAGCTTTGTATAGAGTAATTCTGATAGAAAGGAATAGAGCTTTCTGTCCCCATATCTGCCCCAGTACCAGTGTGCACAGGGATCTTAGTTTTGCATAATACGTTACACGGCCATGACTAGGCCTGTACGATTTTAGGAAAACATTGAATTGCACGATTTCTGTCAGAAATTGCGATTTCGATTCAATTCACGATTTTCAATACACAACGATGGATCAGCACACTGATGGTGAGTATGAGTTCCCCCAGTATAGGTAGCCACATATAGGTGCCCCCAGTATAGTTTAGCCAGCTATAGGTGCCACAGGACAGGTTAGGCAGTGTGTAGGGGCCACAGGACAGGTTAGGCAGCGTGTAGGGGGCCAAAGGACAGGTTAGGCAGCGTGTAGGGACCACAAGGCAGGTTAGGCAGCGTGTAGGGCCACAGGACAGGTTAGGCAGCGTGTAGGGGCCACAGGACAGGTTAGGCAGCGTGTAGGGGCCACAGGACAGGTTAGGCAGCGTGTAGGGGGCACAGGACAGGTTAGGCAGCGTGTAGGGGCCACAGGACAGGTTAGGCAGCGTGTAGGGGCCACAGGACAGGTTAGGCAGCGTGTAGGGGGCACAGGACAGGTTAGGCAGCGTGTAGGGGCACAGGACAGGTTAGGCAGCGTGTAGGGGCCACAGGACAGGTTAGGCAGCGTGTAGGGGGCCAAAGGACAGGTTAGGCAGTGTGTAGGGGGCACAGGACAGGTTAGGCAGTGTGTAGGGGGCTCAGCACAGGACAGGTTAGGCAGCATGTAGGGGGCACAGGACAGGTTAGGCAGTGTGTAGGGATCACAAGGCAGGTTAGGCAGCGTGTAGGGCCACAGGACAGGTTAGGCAGCGTGTAGGGGGCACAGGACAGGTTAGGCAGCGTGTAGGGCCACAGGACAGGTTAGGCAGTGTTTAGGGGCCACAGGACAGGTTAGGCAGCGTGTAGGGGGCCAAAGGACAGGTTAGGCAGCGTGTAGGGGCCACAGGACAGGTTAGGCAGCGTGTAGGGGCCACAGGACAGGTTAGGCAGCGTGTAGGGGCCACAGGACAGGTTAGGCAGCGTGTAGGGGCCACAGGACAGGTTAGGCAGCGTGTAGGGGCACAGGACAGGTTAGGCAGCGTGTAGGGGCCACAGGACAGGTTAGGCAGCGTGTAGGGGCCACAGGACAAGTTAGCTGTAATTTTACTTTTTGGCCACAAGATGTCCTCACGCATAACTTCCTTATGCGTAGTATTACTGGAAGTAATGCGTAGATGTGTAAGTATCGGGTTTTATGAATGAAGGCGCCTTCTCATAGAAGGCGGTGTTCATTCACAGGAGGACTTTTAGATTAGTATTATTATTTTATTGTATTTATATAGCGCCAACATATTACGCAGCGCTGCACAATAGATAGATAGGGTCACAACAAAACAAGATCGTGCAAATTATTTGATAATACATTGTCATAGGTCAAAATAGAGATTGTTCTAGTCCACAAAAGGGGTGATTGTCAGTAAGATTGCATAATCAAGCTGGAAACACTAAGGGAGAGGGCCCTGCCAGAGGCTTACAATCTAAAGGGTGGGGGTGGAGACAATAGGTGCATCTGTTGAGAGGGTGTCTAACAGAAAATATTATGGTGCTGGTGTAGGGGGGTATGCGAGCATGAAAGGGTGAGTCTTGAGAGCTTGTGTGAAGGTATTAAAGGTGGGGGAGAGTCTGGTGGCTGGAGGGAGTGAGTTCCAGAGAGTAGGGGCAGCCCTGGTGAAGTCCTGCAATTGTTCATGTTTGTTTTTATTTGGTGGAGTGGCTTGTGGGCTGTGCAGTTCAGATTCAAAGGCAGAGATGATCTAGTTAGACAGCAATAGTATTCAGCAATACAAGTAAATCACAACAAAGATAATGTTATCTTGATGTGGTGCTTATTTCTGCTGAATTACTGTTGAATTCGGGTAAATTCGTTTTTTCGCCCTTTGAAAGCTGCCCTTAGAAAGCGAACCTATTTGTCGGCGAACCGACAAAAGAATGAGCTCTCCTTAGATACACAGAGCTAATCAAGAAGGCCTGGTCAGCTGGCAGACAATGCTAATTAATAGAGGTGAGCTTGTCTCCTGCAAGTTCAAACAGATCTGTATGTGATACAGGCTTTGATGGAAATTGCAGGCCAGCCACCAGGAAGTAAAGTGTGATCAAACAAAGCCAGAATTCAATAGCAATTACAATAATGTCTGTAATGTTACTCAGGTGCTAACACTATTACATAGGAAGCTCAAGAAAGCAAAAGTGATCAAATACAAAAGATGGAAATTATTAGACATACACAGGCAATTCAGGATGAGATTAAGCGTGTGGTTGCAGATTTCAGTGCAGTTCAGATTCAAAGATGGAAATTATTAGACATACCTGTTGAGAAAGGATGAAGATGATCAGGGAAAAATCAGGGAAATTGCAGATTGGGTTTCCATTCATTGATCTCCCGGCTAACGATCGGCGGCAGCAGCGCGCACCGGGGGGGGGGGGGGTGTTGGGCGAGCAGAAGTGCACACCCCTGCAAGAAGATATGGGGGGCGTAGTTACTCGTCAAGGGGAAGTGATTAAAGGGAGCGTGAGGTGAGCGACATATGGAGGCATAATTATTTCAGAACAATAACCCGCTCCCATGAAATAGCAAGGAACAGGTCATCTCCCAGTAATGGTCTTTGGTTCCGGACCTGCGCAGTGGATGGTATGTCAATCATACAAGCCAATAGAAAGCTCATAATGTGATTGACACCTATCATCCACCCACAGCCCACCTACAGTGGAATGTGACTAATTTACACTTGTTAAGCTGGAGAGTTTTATGTATACAGTGTAAGTTGTATCCTTAGTTTTATAGGTTCCTGATACTTGGTGTAGCTTACCTCTGTTTATAGCTTGCTTATGTTTATTGATGCTTCCATAGCGTATCTCAGCTTATTTGTACTTGCTTATGATTGCAATCATAGCTTCCATTACTTTGCCGCTACTTCAAGATATACAATCATATGCCTATTTCCCTATTTGCTGTAACTGAGATGGCTGCTGAAAAAACACCTTGTATCACTGATTGAAGCAATAAATTCCTTAAAGAGGAGCTGTCAGCCATGCTATCTCAGAAAAAAACACATATATAAGTAGATAAATACTTGCTCTACTTGCATAACATATATATTGCACTATCCACATTTTTATATTAGTGAAAAAGGAAAAATCCTTCTTATGATTTTCCATTTTGTCTGTGTCTATCTTGAAGCCAATCCTTACATAATTTCCTCCCTTTCTCTAGCTATGTATGCTTTGCCCGCCCTCCTTCCAGTCTTCAGACACTACCACCCAGGTCTGCAGTAGAAATTGCATGGTCTCAGCATGAGAAATATTGGCCAATCAGAGAGGAACAGAGGTGTGAGAGGGGGAATCAGGAGGGAAAGAGGCTTTAGCCAATCAGGCTGCATTAGTTATGTCTGAGGGGAAAGTAAGCAAAGAAAGGAAGCAAAAAAAGAAAACCCAGCATGCCCTGCAACTTCTTTATGCGGCAGACGTACCAAATAAGAGCCAGGGAAACTGGGGAGTGATGTTTTATGGAGAAGAAAAGTAAGCGTGATTTTTAACTTTTGGATTGCCCGGTTAGCACCTTTATTACTTGTTTGCCAGATAAAAATAATGAATTGATTTTATGCCTAACAGTTGCACTTTAACTGCTCCGAGCATCTTAGAGGAACTCCAGTGAAAATAATGTAATAAAAAAAGTGCTTTATTTTTACAATAATTATGTATAAATGATTTAGTCAGTGTTTTCCCATTGTATAATCTTTTAAATCCCTGATTTACATTCTGACATTTATTACATGGCGACATTTTTACTGCTGGCAGGTGATGTAGCTGCTGCTGCTTGCTTTTTTGGCAGTAGGAAACAGCTGTAAACAGCTATTTCCCACAATGCAACAAGGTTCCCAGACAGGAAACTGCCAGGAGTACGTACTCAAGAGTTTCTTGTGGGAGGGGTTTCACCACAATATCAGCCATACAGCGCCCCCTGATGGTCTGTTTGTGAAAAGGAATAGATTTCTCATGTAAAAGGGGGTATCCGCTACTGATTGGGATAAAGTTCAATTCTTGGTCGGAGTTTCTCTTCAAGGTTTGTATAGATGTGCTGAAAGCTGTGTGAGTTTCCGACTGATAAAGACTAGGTTTGATCATTGGTGCCAAATAGTATTTACAAGATGGGCAAACAAAAATATAGAATACTTTCCTAAGGAGAGCGAAGCCTCTCTCTCCTTTATTGAGGCTTCCCTCACTGCCGTCCCTTTTCCCGTTGCTTCTTGCAGACCCTCCAGCTGATCGGGGCCACGCTCCTCTTCTGGCACGGACGCGCCTGCGCAATAGCATGGAGCCGCTTGTGCACAAGTCGCTCTGGCTTACTGCTCAGGTGTGCAGTAAGAGAAGCAAGGCCCCTATCAGATTACCAACAAGCCCTTGTAGCTATTCTGCGCTCTGCGACGGGGGACCAGAGGATGGTGTGGGAAGCTTTTATATGATCCAGAGGCTTCTCTCTCTCCTTAGGTAAGTATGATTTTGTACCTGAGCTTCATCTTGGGTACACCTTAAAGGACTTACGAGGCCAAAATGGCTAAAAAAGCCTGTGGGGTCGCGATCAGCACGGGGGGGGGGCGATCTCAGGAAGGGGACCCGGCGGAGCTGCTTCCTTTTCACAGGCGCGGACGGCGTCCTCCGTGCATTTAAACATCTTGCAGGTACTTGGCTTTTTTTGCCATTTTGGCCTCGTAAGTCCTTTAAACACACAATGGGGTGGACTCACAACAGGCTGTGCGGAAAAATTAAAATCTGGCCTTGCCGGGAAAATACCGCATTCGGTAATTTAGACTTTAATGTGCTAATTCATGAAAATTTTCACAGTTGCAGAAGGAGTCCGGTAATTTACCGAAGCAACAGCAGAAGAGTATGAGTTGTCGGTGTTGTTCCATTTGCTGTTCTCCGTGCAGAAACAGCATTACAATAGAGGCATCCTGACATCCCTTCGAATGTGTATGTTTTGTTATACTGCCGCTGCTCACTGCTGAGATAAACTTGCAGGAGATGTTACACATGCCCTGCTTAGATGATTTCCCCAGTAGCATATCCGCATTTTCAAACAGAATTTAAGGGGTTAAATGCCAAGGGAGGCAGGGGAAACCTCTTTTGTTCCGTAATCCCTCTGCTCGTTGCCTAAGGGGTAGGAATGCTGGTCCTGCGGAAAAGCCTCCGGGTCCAATCAGATACGATCACAGGGTTCTGTTATGAGACAGGAGCTCTTTCTATTGGCTCCCTGCTCCTGTCAATCATAGCTCACTTGAAGCTTCTTCTTCAGAGTCACGGCTCCCTGCCCAGTCTCGCATCAAACATGACGGTAATTTTCCTGTGCTTTACCGCATGTTCTAGCTTTTATGTATTTCCATTTACTGACATGGTAATTACCGCACAAGTCGCTAATTTACCTCACTGCTTGGGACTTTCAGCTTTTCATGCGTTAACAGCTTTTACGTATTGGCATTTTCCTAAGTGCTCGGTAAAGTCAGCTGTTTTCTGCATTACTGCATGCTCTATGAATCGACCTCCATGCCTCACCCTGCATGTGTCAGCTCTGGAGTAGATTTTTTTTAAACTAATGTATTGGCTGAGCCATGCTACCTTTACTGGAGGTATTTAAAGCAAACCTGAAGTGAAAGTAAACTTGTGAGATAATGAATTCTATGTGTACTACAGCTAAGAAATAGAACGTTAGTGGCAAAGAAAAGAGTCTCATATTGTTTCCAGTACAGGAAGAGTTTAGAAACCTCCGTTATCTATGCAAAAGAGCTTCTCTGAGCTCTCTGACCCAACTTGGTTCAAATACAGTCCTGTTTTCTGAAGCACTTAAACAACCAAGAAAGTGAGAGACAGGTTGAGATAAGGTTTTACTGCAGAGAAGTTCAAAGGGTCATGAACTCTGCTTTGTTTTATACTTTAAAATACAGAGTGTGGTTTGTAAACTGTAAATAGGACAGACTGATTCAATTTTATATTAAAAAAACAAAAAAACAAAAAAAGGTACCGTATATTCCGGCGTAAAAGACGACCCCCCAACTTTTCCAGTAAAAATATAGAGTTTGGGATATACTCGCCGTATAAGACTACCCCCCTTCCAATGCACACCAATTAAAAATAAAAAAAAATATACTGGTGCTATGTATGAACAGATACTGGTGCTGTACTGTATTTGGTACCCCGTATATAACCGTATATAGGAGATTGACTGGTTGGATTGGTCAACTCTCCCTAAGTGGATTGGTCAGCCCTCCTTGTCTACCTGTTTATCAGAGCGGTATGGAAGAATAGATCGTGCTGTGCCCATAAAACACGCCTCTTTCACCCTTCTGGCCCGCCCTTGTATCCTATTTACCTCCTTCTCTGCCTCTCCGATCTCACACATGTGCGCCTGCGCTGCTTCACTACAGTCCTCAGCAACGAGATCTGAGAGTCGGTAACAGGATAGGGCGTACCACCCGGCATCAATGACATCCAGCGTATAAGACCACCCCTGACTTTTCAGATGATTTTCAAGGGTTAAAAAGTAGTCTAAAGGTGGCCATACACTGGCCCGATTTGCGGCAGTTTCGACAGCAGATTCGATCACTGGGATCGAATCTGCTGCCAATCGTTCGCGCAACACGCACCCGCCGATCCGATTTCCTCCCGAAATCGGATCGGTCCGTCGATCGCGCCGTGCGGGAAATTACCCTCGATCGCCCGCGGGTAGGGAGCGCGTCGCTAGCGGCGGCCGATCCGATCAGGTATACATTACCTGAGGCTGGCTCCCGGGCATCCCGTCCGTCACTGCTCCCGTCATGGCGCCTCCGGCATCCTCGTATAACTTCCGCTGTCATGCCAGTGACAGCGGAAGTACAACTAGAGGGCGCTCTATTTGAACTTCCGCTGTCACTGGTGTGATAGCGTAAGTTCTATGCGGATGCCGGAGCCGGAGGTGCCACATGACGGGGACATCACGCCCGGGAGCCAGCCTCAGGTAATGTATACCGGCGGGGGGAGCGGCGGCAGCACCACCACAACAGATTGTGATCGGTTTCAGGCTGAAATCGATTCACAATCTGTTTGCAGGAAAGGCAGCCATACGATCCCTCTCTGATCAGATTCGATCAGATAGGGATCTGTCAGCTGGTCGATCTGATGGCACATCGACCAGTGTATGGCTGCCTTTATACTCCAGAATATACAGATAACTGAAAATAATTTTGCTACTTATGTTCTATTCATTATCCGTACTACACATACACTTCATAATCTCATAACTTTTTTTCTTCTCTTATAGGTTTGCTTTAAATTGCATGTCCTCATTCTTTATTCAGCTCATTACTGTATGAACTAGTCATGTTCGTGTCATCTGCTGGTCTAGAGCCCCTCTTTAATGCCCTCTCTGTGTCTGGATTGTCTTGCAGCACCCTTGTATGTCTGGCAGCAGACCGCTGACGACGTGACGCTCACATTCGCCATCCCTGAGGGAGCCACCAAAAAGGACATTCGGATCCATTTCTCCCCCACCCAAATCAGCATCTCATTAAATGAGCAGCCACCGTTCCTGAAAGGGCCTCTGCACTCCCTCATTGATCATGAAAGCAGCACTTGGGTCCTGAAAGATGAAAGAAGGTAATGGAGAGAACAAGAGAGCTTAAAGCGGCGGTGCGCTGGATATTGCCGAGTACATCATTACTGTACGTTATGTGCCATGAATAGTCTGATTGCCCCCCTCCTCTATACACAGGCCCGTCGTCTGGCGGTCTTCAATGATTTTTGTAATGAAAGAGAAATTTGCAGAAGCATCAAAACAAAATCCGCCCTCCACTTTTTTTTTTTTTTTTCTGTATTTTAGTTTTTTTTGTCCTCTATGTTGTGGTAAGCTGGGTACAGTTAGCAGGTTTACTCTGCCCCAGTCTTTCTCAACCTATCTGATTATTAAAAAATAAACAACAAAAAAAGATCCTGTGCTTAAAGTGAACCTCCAGACTAAAAATCTACTCAGCAGCACTGAAAAGGCTTGGTGTTTCTTTAACAGGTTCACAGCATCAGAACTTTGTTTTTCATACCCAAGCTTAATTTTTAGCTGCTTAGAAGCTAAGCTCCGCCCCATCAAAGAAAACTGCCCGGGAATTTTTCCCCTGATGCTGTGCAAAGCATGATGGGATTTCTGATGATCTCGTTGCCTAGCATCTGGGATTGGTGATCAGGACACAGGACAGTTGGAACTGTGTCTCATGCTCCCTGTCACCTCCGATCAAACAAAAAGATGGCTGCCCCATTAAATTACAAACCTCTGCCTGTTCTTTTCAAACAGGGTGGGTAAGAGATTATATTACCTATTTATTTTAATTAACATAACTAATGTAACTTAATGACAGTATGTCTGTTTGGGCTGAAGTTCCTATTTAAAGTTCTACCTGAGACAAATAAAATAAAACACTTATACATACCTGGGGCTTCCTCCAGCCCCCTTCAGGCTGATTGGTGCTTCACAGTCTTCCCGGGCCGCCTGGATCCTCCAGTAGGCAGTGCAGTATTCCTGCCGGTCGGCGCAGTCCGGTCGCGCATGCTTCCCCCTCGCGCTCCTGTGCCCGGGAACATTTTGCGCCTGCACATTAGTACTGTGCAGGCGTACAACTTTCCCGGTGACAGGAGCACGATAGGGTGCATGTCCAGACCGTGCATGTGCAGTAGGTCCCGACTGGCGGCATTACCCGGCCGCCTATTAGAAGATCCAGGCGGCGTGGAAGGCGGCGAGGGAGTGATCAGCCTGAAGGGGGCAAGAGGAAGCCCCAGGTATGTATCATTTTTTTATTTTACTTCTCTCCGGTTTCCTTTAAAGAGAACCCGGTGCAAATGCTAACAAAAAAAGATAGATTGGCTATGAAGAGGCTTCCTGTGTCCTCTTAGAGACCACAGCTGCCAGGGACCCTCTGGAAGTCAGCGACTGCACACTTCGCAATGGCGTACATAGGGTATTTGACACCCAGTGCCGATCAAGCAACATGAATGAACTACACGGCAAATATCAATCATTTCTTGATCTATCTTCTATTTTTTAACTTCTTACTTTGCAATGTATTCATTTATTTGTTGGCGCTAGTCTGGTTTAGGGGACCTAGCAGGAAATCTCATAGTAAATAGTTCTTTAATCACAGCACCCTCTACAGCACTAAGCATCGTGATTGGCCAAATACTGTGGGCGTAGTTTATTATAACCTATCTGAAACTTAGACGTTTGAAAGGGTGCCACCCACCCAATCACGTTAGAGGACTTTCCCTATGAGGTTTTCTGCTGGGTCCCCAAAACTAGGTTAGAGCCTATTTTTTTGCAACCTACTATAATCTTTCAGTAAACACAAAGAGGTAAAGAGTCAACCAGATCTAGATAAAACTAGGCTTACAACACCAAAAACATTAATGATTGAGGTGGCTTACCTCAGTAACTTCAATCTTGTAAGACAAAATGTTTATTCAGCATAGGCAACATGTTTCGTGTTTCTAAGCCCACTTCCTCAGGCCAATACAAGTGCCAAAAAGGGAAAATAGCCAGCAGCATTGAGCAACTTTTTACCCCTTTCTACGTACTACAACCCCACCGTACTGAGGTTGGAAGGGTCCTCCCCAACCATCTCCGTTGTCTCTGTGTCTTTTTTCCTATGGGGTCTAGGCACTTCTCTCCTTTCATCTTTCAGTAGAGTTCCTCTGAGGTATTTGCTACAGCCAACCAGGATGTCCGTTTCTCTCTGCTGGTGTCTCATGCCAGCACGATTGGAAGCATCTGATTGGTCAGCTGGGTAGCATTTTCTTCCTACACAACTATAAATGAGGCCTGGTGTCCATATAGCACATCATGTTCACCATGTATTGCTGGAAAATGTCTCATTGTCCCTCTGCTTGCGTCATACCTGACCCTGTAATTTCTTCCTAAACATACTGATGTATAGATAAGAGTGGTGGTACAATGTTCTCATAATGTCTACATTACCGGTGTTGTGCTTGTGATAGTAGCGTGACGCAGCAGTCATGTAATGTTCTATCACCAGCTCATTGTGTTGGAGAACGGTGGGACCGCGGTTCCCGTGTTTCGTAATCATAGAGGAAGATCATTACCAGCAGTGGGCAGAACTGGGAAAATGACAGGGCTACAGGAAACGCAAGGTACTGATTTCCCCTGTGCTATTACCAATATTGCGTTATGAAAGCTATATGCTCATCTGTTGTATAGTGAGGCAGCAGCTGGATGCTCTATACATCGATGTTCCTCCACCGCAGAGCTTTGTTGAAGAGGATGACAAGCTCCTGGCTGTATGTCTTACCTAAAGCTTCCCACATACTAGGAAATTGTTTGTGAATTGTAAAGAGAACCTGCACCGAGTAAAATTATTGCAAATTAGCACATGATGTACCTGCAAATGAATATTACTTACAGTGGGATGTGAAAGTTTGGGCAGCCATGTTAATCGTCATGATTTTCCTGTATAAATCGCTGGTTGTTACGATAAAAAAATGTCAGTTAAATATATCATATAGGAGACACACACAGTGATATTTGAGAAGTGAAATGAAGTTTATTGACTTTACAGAAAGTGCACAATAATTATTTAAACACAATTAGGTAGGTGCATAAACTTGGGCACTGTTGTTATTTTATTGATTCCAAAACCTTTAGAACGAATTATTGGAACTTAAATTGGCTTGGTAAACTCAGTGACCCCTGACCTACATACACAGGTGGATCCAATTATGAGAGAGAGTATTTAAGGGTGTCAATTGTAAGTTTCCCTCCTCTTTTCATTTTCTCTGAAGAGTAGCAACATGGGTGTCTCAAAACAACTCGCAAATGACCTGAAGACAAAGATTGTTCATCATCATGGTTTAGGGGAAGGATACAGAAAGCTGTCTGAGAGATTTCAGATGTCTGTTTCCACAGTTAGGAACATATTGAGGAAATGGAAAACCACAGGCTCAGTTCAAGTTAAGGTTCAAAGTGGCAGAACAAGAAAAATCTCGGATAAACAGAAGCGACGAATGGTGAGAACAGTCAGTCAACCTACAGACCAGCACCAAAGACCTACAACATCATTTTGCTGCAGATGGAGTCAATGTGCATCGTTCAACCATTCGGCGCACTTTACACAAGGAGATGCTGTATGCGAGAGTGATGCAGAGGAAGCCTTTTCTCTACCCACAGCACAAACCGAGCCGCTTGAGGCACATTTGGACAAGCCAGCTTCATTTTGGAGTAAGGTGCTGTGGACTGATGAAACTAAAATTGAGTTATTTAAGCATAACAAGGGGCTTTATGCATGGAGGAAAAAGAATACAGCATTTCAAGAAAAACACCTGCTACCTACAGTAAAATATGGTGGTGGTTCCATCATGCTGTGGGGCTGTGTGGCCAGTGCAGGGTCTGGGAATCTTGTCAAAGTTGAGGGACGCATGGATTCCACTCAGTATCAGCAGATTCTGGAGACCAATGTCCAGGAATCAGTGACAAAGCTGAAGCTGCGCCGGGTCTGGATCTTTCAACAAGAAAACGACCCTAAACACTGCTCAAAATCCACTAAGGCATCCATGCAGAGGAACAAATACAGCGTTCTGAAATGGCCATCTCAGTCCCCAGACCTGAATATAACTGAAAATCTGTGGTGTGAGATAAAGAGAGCTGTCCATGCTCAGAAGCCATCAAACCTGAATGAACTAGAGATGTTTTGTAAAGAGGAATGCTCCAAAATACCTTCAACCAGAATCCAGATTCTCATTGGAACCCACAGGAAGCGTTTCAAGGCTGTAATTTCTGCAAAAAGAGGATCTACTAATTATTGGTTTCATTTCTCTTTTTTGGTGCCCAAATTTATGTACCTGCCTAATTTTGTTCAAACAATTATTGTACACTTTCTGTAAATCTAATAACCTTCATTTCACTTCTCAAATTTCTTTGTGTGTGTCTCCTATAATGTGATATATTTAACTGACATTTTTTATCGTAACAACCAACGACTTATACAGAAAAATCATGACGATTAACAAGGTTGCCCAAACTTTCGCGTCCCACTGTGCCTGGCCGTCAGTTCCTCTCAGAAGCTCACCATTCTCTTCTTACAGCGATTCCTTCTAGTTCTGACAAGATTTTGTCCGAACTGAAATATATCAGTTGCTGTCAGTTATTATAACTGAAAGGACAGCTGGTGTGCAAGGTAATGTCTGTGTTTCCCTATGGCTCACATGGGCGATATTACAGTTTCAGTGTGCTGACCAGGAAGCTGTTAGGGGTCATCGCCATTTTTAAAATGGAGGACGGAGAATTCAATCGATCACAGTGGACACACAGAACACAGGAGAGGAGAAAGAGATAGTGACTACACTAGAGACAGTGTAGACTACACTGGAGGAAAGTATGACAGGTGTATTTTGATTTTAATTTTTCTTTTCAGGATTGCTTTTAGGCTGCTTTCACAGTGGGACGTTAAAGTCCCACGTTACAGCAGCCTGTAACGCAGCCCAACTCACAGCAATGAAAAATCAATGTGCTGTTCACAGTGCACATGTTGCGTAGGAGTATAACGCTGCATGTTAAATGAAAGTGCAGCATGCTGTGCGTTATACTCCTATTTAGCTGCGTTACATTGTTTGCACATGCTCAGTAATGTCTGTTTATTTTTTTGTTTTTGTTTTTTACGCATGCGCCGTTTTCATTCTATCAGTATAGAACGAAAACGGCGCACCAAGAGACTCATAACGCGGCTCTATTTAACGGCCAAATATAACACCACCATGTGTTGCGTTAGGGACACGTTGTACCACCTTAACGTCGCACAGAACGCAACGTCCGTATGGGAAAGCAGCCTAAAGGATCACTATCATGTTGTTGTTTTTTTTGTTCCTGAGTAAAATGCACTATAAATTACTTTTTTTTTCGCAATCTCACTGTCACTTACAATAGTCTAACAGATCTGACAGGTTTTGGACTAGTTTATCTCCTCATAGGGGATTCTCAGGGTTTCCCTTATGTTCAAAAGCATTTACTTAATGACAGTTGCTTGGTTCAACTGCCAATATGGTGTGCAAGAGAGTAAGGAAGCCATGGAAGCTCTCTGGAGAAATCCGGAACTCTGTGGCCACACCCATCTGTGTTCCCTCCCGGGCTGTGGAGTCGAGGAGTCTGAGCAATTTTGGGTACCTGGAGTCGGATGATTTTTGAACCAGATCCATAGCCTTTGTAAAAATTAGACTTATGGTGCCCATACACGATACAATAAACACGTTCAATTTTTCCCGTTTATTTGATCTAAATCAGGGGTCAGGAACCTTTTTGGCTGATAGAGCCATAAACCCCACATATTTTAAAATGTATTTCCCTGAGAGCCATACAATATGTTTCAAACTGGGACAGCGTGCATGCGCAGTAGAGGGCTCACATCCCTGTTGCTATGGTGATGTGTATACAATTGATCTTCCAGGCAGCAGAAGTGTCAGACATATCTTCAGCTTCTCTTGGCTCTTAGCAACATCAGCAATTTCAAGTGACAGGCAGCCTATTGGGCCAATCAAAGTGCAAGGATCTCGTCCTACAAAGTCACTGGACCGGACAGGGTCCAGAGTGGGACAATTGGAGCAGCCGTTAGTATTGGGGGGAGTGTGAGTAAGTTAGTAGTGCATGTTACAGCAGTAGTGTGCCTACTTTGAAAATGTTACTTGTGCTGCCACACTAAGCTGCGCTGATTGAGCAGTGTAGCTTAGTGAATAAACCCCTACTGATTTGTATATGAGCCAGATGTAGCCATCAAAAGAGCCGCATCTGGCTCCCGAGCCATAGGTTCCCTACCCCTGATCTAAATGATCGAATCGAATGAAAGTTGAAAATATTTTTTTTTTTCGATCAAGAAATTCGAATGATTGTCCTGTTTTTTTTTCGAGAAAAATCTGATCGTACATGCTGGAAAAATCTTTATATTCGATCTAACTGAATAATCGAACTAAATTATCTAATCAAAAAAATGAAAAATTGTATCATGTATGGGCACCTAAAGGAGTCGCAGCAATTTTGGGTACCTGGAGTCAGTCGGTGGTTTCATAAAATGAGGAGTCGGATGATTTTTGTACCGACTCCACAGCCCTGGTTGCCTCAGCCAGCCCCCAGCTCAGCAGATGCCTTTCAGGGTGCGGAGGCCGAGCTGGGGGCGGGCCATGGCAACACAGGTGGGGGTGGCCACAGAGCTCCAGACATTTTCACAGAGCCTTTGGGCAAAAACAACCAAAGCGGTCCTGCAGATGGGTGGTGGTGGTGCTTTTAACAATAATGTCCATTTTTTGGTGAAGTAGCAGTAATAGTTCTACTGGACATGGTTGTGGAAAACTTCCTGTTGTGCAGTTTTCATTGGAGGTGACCTCTGAGTTATGTTTTCCCCATGTGTACTGTAGGGTCACTTTCAGTTACTACGAGAGAAGTGTTGATCCGCAGGTAACGTTTCTCCTCTGCCATTTCCTTTGTGCGGAGTCTTGTAAAGCGGCCTGCAGGCTGTTTCCTCTGCCCTTGAATCCTCCGCGTATAAATGCATGGTAATCAGAGCGCGGTTTCACCGGCGGCGTGCAGAGAACCGTGCGCAGCATCTTTGCAGGCTGTAAAATCGTTCATGAAAGCGTTCCTCTGTCTGTCTGATCGGTGTGGCCTCGTTAATACGCCATGAAAGAGAACCTGTCTCTGATGATGGGATAAAATGCTTCCAGGGAAGACACGCTCTTCACCGCTACGGATGAAACGTTTCTTCCATCAGTCAAATCGTCTTCTGTACAGCCGGCTGGGGCGGTGATCTCTGCGCGTTGCAGACGGATAGTGCTTTAATTGGGGGTTTGTTGAGTGACCCCTGCTATGGGATAAAGCAGCGATTTATCTGATGAGGTGTCTTTTTTACCCAGAGTGCTCTGGTTTTATCCGCCACCTTTTCATGGGGTTGCACTCTTCCATTGTCCTCTGCATTTCCAGCGTTCGCTCTTATGCCGCCATCCTGCCGACTGATATTACTGTAATAATAGGCATTGTCCTGATCCCTGTATTCTTTGTGTGGCGCCACTTAGCCTTTTCTGTATTATTGATACAGTCATTTTTGCAGCAATTTCGCAGAAGTGACGGCACAGCCCTGGGCGCCAACTGACAGGTACATCTTCAGTCATTTCATTTTCTCCTGCTTTTGTGACCTTTTCTCGCAGCATCTTAGTGCTGTATCCAGAAATCTAACCACCGCCCATTCTCAGAAAACTCATACCAGACCCCAGAGTTAAAGTGACACTGAACCGAAAAAAAAAACATGATGAATTGTATGTGTAGTACAGATAATTGATAGAACATTATTAGCAAAGAAAAGAGTCATGTTAGCATTTTCAGGTGTATAGCTTTTTTTTTTTTTTTTTTTTTTTTTTTTTTTATAGCATTTCATCATTCCATCATATTTGCAAATACAAACCACACTCTGTATTTTAAACTATGAAACAGAGCAGAGCTAATGACCCTTTCAACTTCCCTGCAGTAAAAATCTTATCTGAAGTTGTCTTTCACTGTTTCTTGGAAGTGTGAGTGCCTCAGAAAACAGCACTGTAGGTGACCAAAGTTGGGTTAGAGAGCTCAGAGAAGTTTTGTTTTAGATAGATAACAATTGAAGTTTCTTAACTCTTCCTGTACAGAAAAACAATATTAAGGGGCCCATATACCTAACTATTTTCCCGCCGATATACGGCCGTTTCGATCACAGTGATCGAATTGGCTGTGAAATCGCCGCGCACACCGCTGACAGAACGATCGATTTCCATCCAAAATCGATCGTTCCCGTCGATCCATCCGTTTAGAAGATTTTTCTCGATCGCCGGCGGGTCGGGAGTGCGTCGATAGCGGCGTTCGAATACCCGACGACCGATGCAATACAGCGGGTATACATTACCTGTTCCGGCCGGCGCGAGTCCCCTGGCGAGTCTTCTTTCCGCGCTGGGTTCTGGACTGGCTGCAGCTACACAGAACTTCCTGTCCTGGCAGGAAGTTTAAACAGTAGAGCGCCCTCTACTGTTTAAACTTCCCCTGGAAAGGAAGTTGAGTAGCTGCAGGAACGGTCTGGAGCCCGGAGCGGAGAAGAAGACAGCGGTGACAGCGGGGACTCGTGCCGGCCGGAAAAGGTAATGTATGCAGGGGGGAGGGGGGGGGTGCGGCGGCAGCTCCACAGATTGTGATCGGTTTCAGGCTGAAATCGATTCACAATCTGTTTGCAGTAAAGGCAGTCATACGATCCCTCTCTGATCAGATTCGATCAGAGAGGGATCTATCTGTTGGTCGAATCTGATGGCAAATCGACCAGTGTATGGCCACCTTTAGACAGGTTTCTTTGCTACTTATGTTCTATTTCTTATCTGTACTACGCATACAATTCATTATCTCATGAGTTTATTTTCACTTCAGATTCCCTTTAAAAATGGCCTGAAAAGCACTGTGAAGCGGGAATACATTTATGGAGTTTCCTGGCTGATTCCCATCAGATTTGTTCACTTTGATGGAGTCTGACAATGAGAATGCCCCAACATGTCCGATTGCTTTCAACCAAAACTGATGACTAGACAGGATGGAAGATTTGCATTGATCAGGTGTGGTGGCTGATCGATGGGCCATAGCGTTGCACACCATTGAACAACGGAGCACTGGGTTATATCGATTTTCAAGGTTTGTTTGTTTTTTTTTAAATCCTATCTAGCGTGGGAACCAATACATCTGGGCACAGAATTAATCTGTGCTGGCATCAAAACAACGCATGCCCTGCGGATAAACGTTTAGGGCAGCTTAAAGTGAGTCACCTGAAATGAGATAGGTATGGAGGCTGCCTGTAACGATCGGTGACAACACACAGAGAGAGTCTGATTATTGGTGATCTGCAGAATCGCCAAGAATACAGATATACACCAGATTATGGATGATCTGCAGCATCACCAATAATCCAGGTGTTGCTAACCTCTGGCCACCTGTAATGAATGAGTATATGATGTAAAGATACAACTTTGAGTATGGACCACTGGGGAGCCAGTGGTCTGAAGCAATGTGGAATACCCCCTGTGGCAGTGGGAGATACTCCTGGAGCCTAGGGTCCCCTAGGAGAGGGGCCCAGGCTGAGTTGCAAGATGCCCTGCTGCTAATAGATAGAAGTGAGGCCCTAAGCTGGGTGTGAGGTCCTTGGTCTCTACACCCCGGAACTAGCCTGAGGCATAACACAGCAATAACACAGGTTCCTAGCCTTGGGTGTGAGGTCCTTGGTCTCTACACCCTGGAACTGGTCTAAAGCATAACACAGTAATAACACAGTTTCCTAGTCTGGGTGTGAGGTCCTTGGTCTCTACACCCTGGAACTGGTCTAAAGCATAACACAGTATTAACACAGTTTCCTAGTCTGGGTGTGAGGTCCTTGGTCTCTACACCCTGGAACTGGTCTAAAGCATAACACAGTATTAACACAGTTTCCTAGTCTGGGTGTGAGGTCCTTGGTCTCCACACCCTGGAACTGGTCTAAAGCATAACACAGAATAGTAATCTGGCTCAGTGTGAATTCCCAGGTCCACCTGGTTCTAACACACTGTGGGATCTGACTATGGTCTGTGTGCTCACACGCAAGCATTTGCAACGGCAGACAACGTGAGACTGAAGGGGAAGATCTTATATAGTGCAGCGCTGATCAGCGCCGCCCGTTGCCCTTCAGCCAATCGCCGTTTGCTGCGAGGTCAGCTGACCACGCGGGTCAGCTGATCCCTCTGTTTCCCATAAAGCCTCTGCCTCTCGGCGCGCGTATTCCTCAGCCTGTGTGCACATGAAGGCTGTACCACATCAGACATATGTCGCCGCACGGAAACCGCCGGCCTGATCGCGGAACTAGCCGCGCGGCTTTTCCGCAATTCTTCACACTGCCATATTTATTTCCTTTTAAACATTACCAGTTGCCTGGCAGTGCTAATCTCCTTGGCATCAGTAGTGTCTGAATCACACACCTGAAACAAGCAGGTGGCCAATCCAGTCAGACTTCAGTCAGGAACCTCTGATCCTCTTCTCCCTTTATACAAATAACTTCAGATCCACGGCAGTCTCTGTCATCAAATTTGCTGATGACACCACCATAGTCGGCTTTGTTACCAACAACGACGAGAACGTTTATCGCCAGCAGGTTGACAGCAATAGGCCACGGTTGCAGGGAGAAAAAGTTAGTCCTAAACACCGCCAAAAGATGATCTTTGAGTGTAGGAAGAACGTCCCCTTTTTCGATCTACATTGAAGTCGAAAGGATATCCTGTGTCATCCTCCTGGGCACAACCATCTTAACCGACCGGAGATGGAAGGCCAACACCAACTCCACCAAGAGGAAGGCCCAGCAGAGACTTTTCTTTCTTCGTCGAACGGAAGAAGTTTGGCCTGGCCCAAGAACTTCTGTTGAGTTTCTACTCCACAACTGAATCTGTCCTCTGTTCCTACATCCTGGTTTGTTATGCTGGCTCCTCTGCCAGTGACAGACACAAACTTCAGAGGGTCATCAGATCAACAGAGAGGATCATCGGGAAATCTCTCCCCCTTTGTACCTCCTCCACAACTCCAGAATACACACCAGAGCATTGAGTATGGCCAAGGATTCTTCACACCCAGGCCACCACTTCTTCAGTTGGCTCCCATCAGGCCAGAGGTTTAGGGCCATTTCCACCAGAACCTCAAGGCAGAGAAACTGTTTTTCCCTCAACTGTCAACCTCCTGAACTCTCTATTTTGTATATATTATTTTTCCTTTTTGTGTTACTGTATGTGGAAACTACAGTATTCTGTTGTCTCTTTGTATGTCCTATCTTGCACTAAAGCCCTGTACATGCCGATTCCGGGTCCTTTACGTGCCAAGTCTGATTACGGACACAACCCAGTCTTTTTTGGCAAATAAAAATGATTCCAATTGTGATCTGCATGCTTGTTCAGGGTCTATGGCTAAAAGTATTACAGGCAGATGATTAGCAGGACTGCCAGGCAATTTCTATTGCTTAAAGGACCATTGTCGAGAAAATCTTACAATTTAAAATACTGTTTATATAAACATACAAATAAGAAGTACATTTCCTAAAATGAGCCATAAGTTACTTTACTCCTATGTTGCTTTCACTTACAGTAGGTAATAGAAATCTGACATTACCAACAGGTTTTGGGTTAGTCCATCTCTTCATGGGGGATTCTCAGCATGGCCTTTATTCTTTATAAAGGCACTCCCTGGAAAAGATTTATTCAAAGATGCTGGACAGCCTTACTGGTCACCGTACACTTCTTTAGCAGTTGGACGGAGCAAATGCCATTCAATAAGTGCTTTTGAAAATAAAGAAATCCCTGAGAATCCCCCATGTGGAGATGGGCTAGTCCAAAACCTGTCGGATCTGTCAGATTTCTACTACTTACTGTAAGTGACAGCAACATGGGAGGAAAGTATAATCTATGGCTCATTTTACTCTGGGAGAAATGCACTTCTTATTTGTATATGATTACATACGGTTTAAATTTTAAGATTTTGTGTGGTCCTTTAACCACTTCACCACTGAGGGGTTTTACCCCCTGAGCACCAGAGCAATTTTCACCTTTCAGCGCTCCTTCCATTCATTCGTCTATAACTTTATCATTACTTATCGCAATGAAATGAACTATATCTTGTTTTTTCCGCCACCAATTAGGCTTTCTTTAGGTGGGACATTATGCCAAGAATTATTTTTTTCTAAATGTGTTTTAATGGGAAAATAGGAAAAATGTGGGGAAAAAAATAATTATTTTTCAGTTTTCGGCCATTATAGTTTTTAAATAATGCATGCTACTGTAATTAAAACCCATGAAATGTATTTGCCCATTTGTCCCGGTTATAAAACCATTTAAATTATGTCCCTATCACAATGTTTGGCGCCAATATTTTATTTGGAAATAAAGGTGCATTTTTTTAATTTTTGCGTCCATCCCTAATTACAAGCCCATAGTTTATAAAGTAACAGTGTTATACCCTCTTGACATAAATATTTAAAAAGTTCAGTCCCTAAGGTAACTATTTATGTATTTTTTTTAATTGTAAATTTTTTAATTTTTTTTTAATTACAAAAAAAAAAAAAATGGGGAGTGTGGGAGGTAATGAGTTAATTTTATATGTAAAAGTCATTTATTTGTATGTGAAAAATGTGTAGGGTGTAGTTTACTATTTGGCCACAAGATGGCCACAGTAACTTTTTGTTTTAATGCGACCTCCAAGCTTCCTTCCGGAAGCTTGGAGGAAGTATAAGGAGGCTGGACACGTGAGTTTTTTCTCACAATGATCGCGCTGCCCATAGGAGAGCAGCTGATCATTGCGGGGCTTAGATCAACGAACGGGAATGTATTTTCCCGTTCATTGATCTCTGGGCGAGCGGGCGGCGGCGTGTTTACTAGCGGCGGGCGGCGTGTTTACGAGCGGGAGCGCGGGCAGCGTCGGGAACGCGGAAAGTACGTGTTTCTCCGTCCCTGGTTGTTAAAGGATGGAAAAAGGGGCGGAGAAATACGTACGCGCGGGGGTAAAGTGGTTAAAAGGAAATAAAATATGGGAGCCTCCATATGCCTCTCCCCTCGGATGTCAAGAGGGGCTGTCAGTCATACTATCACAGAAAAAAACAAACATACAGGTATATTGCTACAGTAAAAAAAGAGAAAATCCTTCTTAGCATTTCCCATTTTAACTGTGGCTGTTTTGAAGCCAATCCTAATGTAATTTCCTCCCTTACTCTCCTCTGCCTCATTTGCCCGTCCTTCACTATAGAAAGTGCATTGTCTCAGCATGAGAAATATTAGCCAATCAGAGAGGAACAGAGTTGTGGGAGGGGAAAGCAGGAGGGAAAGAGGCTTTAGCCAATCAGGCTGCATTAGTTAAGTCTGAGGGGAAAGTAGAGAAGCAAAAAAAGGACAACCCAGCATGCTCTGCAACTTCCTTTGTGTGTACCAAATCAGAGTCATGTAAACTGGGGAATGATTATTCATCAACAAGAAAAGTAATAGTGATTTTAACTTTTGGATTGCCTGATTAGCATCCTTATTACTTGTTTACCAGATAAAAATAAAGAATGAATTTTATGCCCGACAGTTACACTTTAACTTTGGATATGTTACTGCTGAGCACTAATGATTATTATTATTATTTAGTATTTATATAGCGCCGACATATTACGCAGCGCTGTACAGAGTATATATATATATATATATATTGTCTTCTCACTAACTGTCCCTCAAAGAAGCTCACAATCTAATCCCTACCATTGCCATATGTCTATATTATGTAGTGTAAGTACTGTAGTCTAGGGCCAATTTTAGGGGGAGCCAATTAACTTATCCGTATGTTTTTGGAATGTGGGAGGAAACCGGAGTGCCCAGAGGAAACCCACACAGACACGGAGAGAACATACAAACTCTTTGCAGATAGTGCCCTGGCTGGGATTCGAACCAGGGACCCAGCGCTGCAAGGCAAGAGAGCTAACCACTACGCCACCATGCTTAATGATCAAACTGAACAGGCGCCGCTGATGCACACTTCCTGTTTATACTTATAACATAGATTAAACCCATGTCCAACCCGTATGTGCCACAAATAACCTGCTTCATCCTTTTCTTCCTCCTCTCAATGCATGTGGGTTTACCTTTTGATCTTCCATGATGGTTGTTGGGTTGTGAATCATAATGTTGAAATTTAATGTAAGTGCATCTTATGTAACCATGTGGCAGAGTTAAAGGTAAATTACATGTTTATCGGGAATTGTTTACTTAGACCTAAATGAGGAGTCAGAAACCCTTTTCTTATACCAGCAAAAAATAAAATTGTTCTGCACCATTGTATTTGGAAATGAGTCAGGATCGCGCTAATGCTGCCGACATAAATGTCAAGCTAATTCTTATTTTACGTTAACCCCGTGCCTTCCACAGGCATGGCACTCACACATCTCTCTCCATTTGTCATCCTTTCTTTGCCACATAAGCAGATTGAGTTGGCAGTTTTTTATGACCTCATCTGAATGTATGATCAGTGTGAGCGGGTGGTGGATGTAAATGGGCTGTGAAGCTTTCCTGGGTTGATTTCAGTCACATAAAGTCACCCTCCGCTGGTCCACAGTCCAGTTCTGTCACACACGCCTGTTGTAGGACTTTCGGTATGGAAAAGGAGTCAGCATGGTCACTCCAACTAGTATGTGGCCACACAGCAGGATGTGATGTACTGTGTTTTGACGCCATAACCTATGTATCTACGGTGCTTTTTTTTACTGACGACCTGCAATTTATTTTTTTTAATTTATTTTTTGAGCGGCAAGGGGTCGTTTCCACAATATCACGATGTGGATACAGCAACACGACCACACAAACGTAGCGCGGCAATAATGACCATCACGACGACTCCAGCCCAAAATACCACAATCATTTGAAGTCTTGTCCATGCCCGTCATGTATCGTTGTGTGACCTCGCGCTTTACCCGCCGGCAGGAAGAGGCATCGCTGACGACTGTCGTCAAGGGGAGGTCGCTGGACCCGACAGGTGGCAAATACGGAGCTATAATCTTACGCCCAGCATATAAAGTTTTTCACATGTTTGTGCTACAGCAGCTTTGCTCTGGGTTAAGACTAAGGACTTGTTCGCACTACAGGGGCTTTTCTAAGAGCTTTGTGATTTTAAAAGCACTTGCTAATGTTATCCTATGTGTGTGTTCTCACTGGAACAATGGGATTTTGTAAATATCCCCCATAGCATTGCATTAGCAAGTGATTTTAAAAGCTCTAGAGCTTAAAAAGGTCTTGTAGTGTGAATCAGCCCTTGGGTCCCTTTTCCACAAGCAGTTAATAGGCAGTGAAAAGACTGGCAAACTCTTACAACTGCTTGCTGCTGCCTGGCAACTGCTTGCTGCTGCCTGGCAACTGCTCACTGAGCATGCAGTTCAGCCGCTTGTGGAAAAGAGCCCTAAGAGTTTTTAATAAAGGCTTCATACACACACTAGAGTAAACTCAGTTGAGATTACCGCTAGAGTGCAAGAGTCTAGTGTGTGTATGGTGGCCCAAATAGGTCAGCAAGAGATCCGGCATGTAGGATCATCTCACCCATTTCTATTGTTCTCTCTCTTGCTCCACCGCCCCCCCCCCCCCCCCCTCTGGGGTGCTTCATTTTCTAGTTCTTCTTTCCCCCTTTATAGCAACAAGATGCGTCTCTAGCCTTCAGGCTAGCAACACATCTGTAAAGCCTCAGCCACAAACTGTCACACAAGACATCATGTCCCAATCTCTGCCAGTTGTATGTCGTCTGGTGTTAGTCATGTGACTAACACTGTGGCTAATCCCTGCCAGGTGACAGTAATCGAAGGTATGTACAGGCCTTTAGCTTTTACTTTCCAGGCACACCAGTTGTCCTCCTTCGGACCACTTCTGGTAGGTTCTGACCACTGCGTATTGGGAAAACTGCAGGAGACACATTGTTTTGAGATGGTCTGGCCCATGTAGTTTCCACAGTTTGGGCTAGTCAAAGTAGCTCAGACCTTTGCACTACCATTTTTCATGCTTCTAACTTATCACCTTCAAGAGTTGACTGATCACTTGCTGCCTAATATATCCCAAAGGAAGGTAGGATAGAAAGGTGCTGGCACTGCAGCTAGGTGTGCAGGGAGGGTTGCAGGGGTGCAGACCAGGTATCCGGTGCAATGCAGATAGACCAGTGTGCTCAGGATCAGATAGACATCATATGCAGACAGAGAAAAAGATGAGAAATGCCGGCACTGCTGTAAACTGCTTGTTTATCCATAACACATGGTGCAACATCGTGGATTCAAATGTATGCATATTGAGAAGTAACATACCGGTTTGCTGGTAAAGCTGTGCGGTAGTTGCTGGGGGATGAGAGCCTTACAGCCGTTTCGCGCAGATGCGCTTCTACGGAGGCTTCTCTGTAGAAGTGCATCTGTGCAAAGCGGCTGTAAGGCTCTCATCCCCCAGCACCCACCGCACAGCTTTACCAGCAAACCGGTATGTTACTTCTCAATATGCATACATTTGAATCCACAATGTTGCACCATGTGTTATGAATAAACAAGCAGTTTACAGCAGTGCCGGCATTTCTCATCTTTTTCTCTGTCTAATATATCCCAACCCTTGACACATCCTGCTGAGAAATAAGTTATTTACTTCACCTGTCAGTGGTTTAAATGTTGTGACTGCAGAGTGTACAGTGATGGGCAAAAATAGTATCGTCCTTGTGTTTATGTCAGCAAGAACACCACTTCTCCCAGAAAATTGTTTAATACACAAATGGTTTGGTATTGTCATGTGTATTTCTTTTGTTGTTACTGGAAGTGCGAGGCAGGCAAAATCGCGCATGCAATTTGGACGTACCATTCTCCGCCATGGGTTGCAATGTGAATTACAGCTGCATTCTCCGCCATAGGCTGTAATGTGAATAACAGCTGCATTCTCCGCCATAGGCGGCAATGTGAATTACAGCTGCATTCTTCGCCATAGGCAGCAATGTGAATTACAGCTGCATTCTCCGCCATAGGCTGCAATGTGAATTACAGCTGCATTCTCCGCCATAGGCTGTAATGTGAATAACAGCTGCATTCTCCGCCATAGGCGGCAATGTGAATTACAGCTGCATTCTTCGCCATAGGCAGCAATGTGAATTACAGCTGCATTCTCCGCCATAGGCTGCAATGTGAATAACAGCTGCATTCTCCGCCATAGGCTGCAATGTGAATTACAGCTGCATTCTCCGCCATAGGCTGCAATGTGAATTACAGCTGCATTCTCCGCCATAGGCTGCAATGTGAATTACAGCTGCATTCTCCTCCATAGGCTGCAATGTGAATTACAGCACTAACACAGTACTTTGGGCGCCTTCAAAAGACTAAGCCCAAACTCCTAAAAACAGCATAATTCGGCCACCAGCCATAGCTGGCAGTCGAATTACGCCTTACCGCTGAGTCCAGCGGCCTGGAGGGGGAATAGTACAATCTTACGCCACTGATACTTTTGCGGGAGCAGGGTGAAAAGAAAAATAGTCTTTGCCCTGTGACCAAATTGCTTGGTGCCTTAAAGGGAGATTTGCGGGGTATAAAGGGCTTGTTCTGCCGTGGGAGTGCAGGGTTTTAGCACTGCTCATATTCCTTAACATAAATAACAGGTAAAAACATGTATTTAAATTTGCTTCAGGCAGGGAACACACTTGACAGTTTTCGTGCGCGTTTTCTGCACAGAAAAACTGAGAACTCATGTTAATCAATGTGCTAGTGCACACTTACTGTGTTGTTCGCGCGCAGAAAAAACACTGACATTCTGCATCCTGATTCTGCACATTTTGGCAGTTTTCTGTATCAATTACATCAGCTGCTATGAAAAAACGCGAGCGTTTTCCTGCATGGAAACACACTTAGTGTGCAGAAAAAGTATGCAGAAAAACGCGCGCGGAAAACTGAAAGTCAAGTGTGTTCCCTGCCTCAGACTCTCTTTAATTCAGGGGTGCCCACACTTTTTCGGCTCGCGAGCTACTTTAAAATTCGCAGAGGCCAGGAGATCTACCAACATTTCAAATATTGAGTCTTGTATAGTCATATAACAACATTATAAATGCTAAGTTTAGCATTGGAAATGTTGGTAGATATGTTGGACTCGGCTATCAGAATTGCACCACAACCATAGACACTGACATATATATACGATACGAACATTGTTGGCAGCACATGGCACAAAATACTTCCCCACACAGTGACATGAACAACCCCCCTCCCCACCCCAGCATATTTGGCAGCACATGGCAAAGAAGAATCCTTCCCCACACAGTCAGATAAACCCCCCTCCCCATCCCACCATATTTGGCAGCATATGGCAAATAATCCTCTTAACTAGGGGTGCCCACATTTTTTAAACTCGCTTGCTTAACCCCCCAGCCAAATTTCTCCCCAGCCGATATTTCTACCCGTTGATCGCGATCGACCTATTGGGCACCCCTGCTTTAATTAAAAGTATACGTGGAAGAACTCTTAAAGTATAGTTTATCTATATTCAGCCGTGTTAGTACCTTCACTCATTTAGTTAGTGTGGTGTGCCTTTTACTAAAGTTCTAAACTGGTAGATCTGCTCAGAGAGGTCACTTGGTGTCCATCATGGTGACCCATCTTACCGTCATGATCACCCATCCCACAAGAAGGACCTTCTGTTAGGCTAGTGTCACACTGGGGTGTTGTGTTGCACATCCTATAAAAATAGGATGGCAATGGAGGGGAATTAGCGTGCATTAAAAGTCAATTGAAAAAAAAAAAAGTGTGATGCAAGGTGGAGGCGCCCCAAAAATATAAAATAACTAAAAACTGTTTAATAAGGAAAGGTACAGTTGGCTTAACTCTCCAGAGGATTTTAAAGCAGCCTATATAACTAGATTGAGATACAAGAGTTTATTGCACAAAGTAGGGTCAGATGACGCATTTTGCGGGCATTTCCAGCTTCATCGGGTTAATAGTAACCACAAAAAGTGCCTCACTGAGGTGCTCCAGTCTGGCTCTCTGGCCAAAAGGAACTTTTGATCTCTACTAATCAATGACCTTCTATATAGATATAAACAAGCTCTACCACTGTTACATAGGACTAAAATCTATTAACCCTTCGCACACTCACATGCAAATGTTCAAACAATTGCATTCACGGATTCACTCATCCAGGCACAACTGTTATCCCTACAGCTAAATTAAAAGCCAGGGTTTTAGTTCACAGAAGAATGCATTCTTATGCTTAGTCACCTACACTGCGCAGAAGTACCCAGGTAAACATAGGTGTCCTAACTCTGGTCCTGTAACATGCATAGTGCAGACATGCAAACACATTCATTGCATCAAACCTATCAATGGATTAGGAGCACACATCCTAACTTCCTCTCCTGGGAAAGACAGTGCATCTTACCAATCGCACAAGGGAGCTAATGTTATGTGTCCATGTGCACCATGCGCATACACCAGCATAAGCTGTCTGCATGCTGACAAACATACAGGGGAAGGGGGGAGTGCACCGAATTGGACCCTAGCCACAGGGGTCAATGAGAAGAATAAACATACATATATCCAGGCACATCGCCTCTAGTTAGGACATTAAATAAATTATTAGGGAAAGGGAGGTGCTGAAAGGGGGTGTGGCTAGAAAACAGCAAAAATCTATTAACCCTTCGCACACTCACATGCAAATGTTCAAACAATTGCATTCACGGATTCACTCATCCAGGCACAACTGTTATCCCTACAGCTAAATTAAAAGCCAGGGTTTTAGTTCACAGAAGAATGCATTCTTATGCCTAGTCACCTACACTGCGCAGAAGTACCCAGGTAAACATAGGTGTCCTAACTCTGGTCCTGTAACATGCATAGTGCAGACATGCAAACACATTCATTGCATCAAACCTATCAATGGATTAGGAGCACACATCCTAACTTCCTCTCCTGGGAAAGACAGTGCATCTTACCAATCGCACAAGGGAGCTAATGTTATGTGTCCATGTGCACCATGCGCATACACCAGCATAAGCTGTCTGCATGCTGACAAACATACAGGGGAAGGGGGGAGTGCACCGAATTGGACCCTAGCCACAGGGGTCAATGAGAAGAATAAACATACATATATCCAGGCACATCGCCTCTAGTTAGGACATTAAATAAATTATTAGGGAAAGGGAGGTGCTGAAAGGGGGTGTGGCTAGAAAACAGCAAAAATCTATTAACCCTTCGCACACTCACATGCAAATGTTCAAACAATTGCATTCACGGATTCACTCATCCAGGCACAACTGTTATCCCTACAGCTAAATTAAAAGCCAGGGTTTTAGTTCACAGAAGAATGCATTCTTATGCTTAGTCACCTACACTGCGCAGAAGTACCCAGGTAAACATAGGTGTCCTAACTCTGGTCCTGTAACATGCATAGTGCAGACATGCAAACACATTCATTGCATCAAACCTATCAATGGATTAGGAGCACACATCCTAACTTCCTCTCCTGGGAAAGACAGTGCATCTTACCAATCGCACAAGGGAGCTAATGTTATGTGTCCATGTGCACCATGCGCATACACCAGCATAAGCTGTCTGCATGCTGACAAACATACAGGGGAAGGGGGGAGTGCACCGAATTGGACCCTAGCCACAGGGGTCAATGAGAAGAATAAACATACATATATCCAGGCACATCGCCTCTAGTTAGGACATTAAATAAATTATTAGGGAAAGGGAGGTGCTGAAAGGGGGTGTGGCTAGAAAACAGCAAAAATCTATTAACCCTTCGCACACTCACATGCAAATGTTCAAACAATTGCATTCACGGATTCACTCATCCAGGCACAACTGTTATCCCTACAGCTAAATTAAAAGCCAGGGTTTTAGTTCACAGAAGAATGCATTCTTATGCTTAGTCACCTACACTGCGCAGAAGTACCCAGGTAAACATAGGTGTCCTAACTCTGGTCCTGTAACATGCATAGTGCAGACATGCAAACACATTCATTGCATCAAACCTATCAATGGATTAGGAGCACACATCCTAACTTCCTCTCCTGGGAAAGACAGTGCATCTTACCCTAATAATTTATTTAATGTCCTAACTAGAGGCGATGTGCCTGGATATATGTATGTTTATTCTTCTCATTGACCCCTGTGGCTAGGGTCCAATTCGGTGCACTCCCCCCTTCCCCTGTATGTTTGTCAGCATGCAGACAGCTTATGCTGGTGTATGCGCATGGTGCACATGGACACATAACATTAGCTCCCTTGTGCGATTGGTAAGATGCACTGTCTTTCCCAGGAGAGGAAGTTAGGATGTGTGCTCCTAATCCATTGATAGGTTTGATGCAATGAATGTGTTTGCATGTCTGCACTATGCATGTTACAGGACCAGAGTTAGGACACCTATGTTTACCTGGGTACTTCTGCGCAGTGTAGGTGACTAAGCATAAGAATGCATTCTTCTGTGAACTAAAACCCTGGCTTTTAATTTAGCTGTAGGGATAACAGTTGTGCCTGGATGAGTGAATCCGTGAATGCAATTGTTTGAACATTTGCATGTGAGTGTGCGAAGGGTTAATAGATTTTTGCTGTTTTCTAGCCACACCCCCTTTCAGCACCTCCCTTTCCCTAATAATTTATTTAATGTCCTAACTAGAGGCGATGTGCCTGGATATATGTATGTTACATAGGACTGGGACAACAGCTCAGATTGGAGTTGGCCTTTAACGTGTAACTGTCGGGCGTAAAATCAAAAATCAATTCTTTATAATTCCCCACTTTACCTGACTCTTATTTGGTACATTGCCACACAAAGGAAGTTGCAGGGCATGCTGTTTTTTGTTTTTTGTTGCTTCTTTACTTTCCCCTCAGACTCAACTAATGCAGCCTGATTGGATAAAGCCTCTTTCCCTCCTGTTTTCCCCTCCCACACCTCTGTTCCTTTCTGATTGGCCAATACTTCTCATGCCGATACAATGCACTTCCTATTGCAGAGCTGGGTGGAAGTGCCTGAAGACTGGGAGGCCAGCTGGCAATGCATACACAATCAGGCAGAGGAGAGTAAGGGAGGAAATGACCTCAGGATTGGCTTCAAGATAGACAGTTAAAATGGAGAAGGATTTCCTCCTTTTTCTATAGAAAAATCACTAAAATCAAAAGGTGGACAGTGCAATACATATGTTATGTACCGTAAGTAGAGCAAGCATTTATCTACTTACTAGTCACCTTTGCCCGTTTAAAAATGGGCTAGATCTATCACTGTGCATGCGCACTCGTCCGCAGCACGCCCGACTGCCAGTCTTCCCCTTGGCCCGTCTTCCCTTGCGGCGCATCACTCCCCCTCAGAGTCTCTGCGTCCCTGCACATGCGCAGAGCGCAAAAGGGACACACACGGACATGGGACGAAGAGATTAGGGATTATTATAGAGGATATCTGTGTGTTTTTTTCTGAGATAGTATGGCTGACAGCTCCTCTTTAACAAACTGGTTTCTTGTTTTTTAAAACCCGTGGAAAAGGAGCGCAAAAGAGTTGAATTAAGGACATTACATTTTTGCGGACTGATTATAAATATTCCCTGTTAGCTGCAACCGGCTTTTCCACTGAACAGTGTTCTCCTCTGTTACATTTGCAGCATCGATACTCAGAAGCGCGCCAGATTGATGCAAACCTGTGCTGATTGCCGGCGAGGGGGAGGAATGGAGGGGACGCTTCACAGCTCACACGTTTTGCTCTCTGGCGGCGCTCATGCATATGTATTTGCGGCACGATGAGCAGGTTCTGCGCCATACCGTGGCTGGGAGGAGTGGGCGGTGTTGGTGCGATTCTATTTTAAACAATGGATGGGGACGCTGGCATTGTGTACGTCGCTGTCACCGAATCTGCTGTTATCGAGTCTGATCCGCTGGAAAGAAATGTTTTTAATAGTTTTTTTGTCGTTGTTGTGTCTCCAGAAATAACTTTTAACAACATTCTTTGTTTTCACACATAACATATGGATGGAACTGTTCTGACAACATGGGGACGATGTGCATGATTTTTGAAGTCATTTAAGAGAGGCATACTTTTTATATATATGATTCTGTAACTTCAGTAAAAGGGGTCATACTTACAATGACAGAAGGGTGCCAGGAAATAGGGTGACAATACAAGCACCCCAGTGACTGACCTAACCCTAAGGGGTAAGGTTGGGCACTGGCATTCAGATACTGAAAAGTCGAAGCCAGACATTAAGATTTCAGTCCCTGGCACTTGGATTTGGTGCCAGGAGCAGATTTAAAGAAAAGCAAGCATAGGTTAGGCATGGTTTAAAGTGGACCCAAATTAAAAATACAAGACTTCAGAAATAATCTATTTTCTAAATTATAATAATAAATAGCAGCTTTTTTTCAGCTGTATGAAGACAAATATAAAATATTTTACATTTATTGGAGGAACCCCTCCCTTCCTTTCATATTGCCGGGACAGAATCCGGCAGACTGGTGGAGTAGGAGGTGTCCGTTAAAGGAGGAATTGCTAATGGCTGCCACCTGTATAACCTTAGTTATGCAAAGAGAAGGGTGAAAAGCAGGCACAGAAATGCTCATAGTCTTGAAGGAGTTTTTATTTATCTTTGCATGTGTCAGAGTGGTGCAACTAAATATTTTGAATTAAAAAAAATGTTTGGTTTGGGTCCACTTTAATTATGCTGAATATGCATTCTGAACTAAGCCATTATTTATCTGCCAACTCCCAGTTTGATCAGTTCCAGTCCAGGTTTCACACAAAGCACTCCACAGAAGCAGCCCTTACTAAAGTGGCCAGTGATCTTCTTGCGGCTAAATCCAATGGTCATCATTCCATAGTCATCCTTCTCAATCTGTCATCAGCGTTTGATATGGTTGACCACACCCTACTCCTACAGATACTTTCATCTGTAGACATAAAGGGCCTCACACTCAGGGGCGTAGCAATATGGGGTGCAGAGGTTGCGACCGCATCAAGGCCGTCAGGCCAGAGTGGCCTCGAAGGGCCCTCCCTCAACTACAGTATTAGCTCTCTATTGGTCCTGTGCTCATAATAATCACTTCTATAGATAATTTGAATAGTGGTAATCATTAACAAACTGTTCCCCATCCCCTTCTTGCACCTCTGACACTGTAGTTGCCATTGGCAGGTTTTGGTGCGCCGTATAAATTGTTATGTATAGAGTGTGTGTGGAGCCCCATTGTAAAACTTGCATCGGGGCCCACAGCTCCTTAGCTTTGCCATTGAGAGTCGCTATCTCCTGGATATCTTTCTATCTCTCTGGATGATCTTTCACAGTCTCTTACTCAGATCAGATTCTTTTCCACATCCTTTATCTGTGGGGGTGCCTCAAGGCTTTGTCAGTGGCCCCCTCATCTTTTCCATCTACATGAATGGCCTTGGCAACATAATCAACTAATTTGATTTTCAATGCCAGGCATATGCAGACGATACACAACTGTACCCCTCAGCCCCAGACCTTAACTCCCTCCTCACATTTGTTCCTGACTAGTTGTCTGCTATACAGTATATTCTTTCATGAACTCTCCCTCCTTAAAACTTTATATATGCAAAACAGAACTAATCATTTATGGAATACTCGACACTGTAGGGGTTGTTCTCTGCTCATTTCTTGATGCTGTTTTACTTTTCCCTGCAGTGTGGAGGTCACCTTGATGAAGCAGGACGCTGGATCTATGTGGCCAGAGGTCATTATCGGTAACAAGCAAGGAAAGTTCATAGCGGACCCAGCACTGTGTGCGGCCATATCGGAGCAGCTGAGGCACCTCACCTCTGAGGAGCTGGTAAGCGGAACTCTTCCTAAAGCAGGGCGAATTTGTGAATATGGTGCGAGTTTCTGTCTTAAACAGATAAAAAGGCTGTATCAACCTGAAGCTGACTCCAGTCATGAAACTTCACATATTTCATGTGGCAAAAAGTAGTTCTGCTGCCTGCTAATGTATGGTCACCAAAAAGCCAAATCCTTCTATCTGATCTCCTGGTCATGTGGTTATGTCTGATGACAATGCATGCTGGGAGACTGAACTCGGCGGAAGCTGCAGGCGGCCCAGCCCAGTCTCTGCCTCTCTGTTGCTCTTCGTATCTTTATTGAGCAAGCTGAGGGTGGTGCCCAAGCATCAGGGTGTCCTCCAGACTGGAGTATATGTTCCAGTGGTGCCGCCAGATAAAAGTATTGGTTGTGTTTACTGTACACTTACCAGGTACCCATTCCAATACGAACCCTCTCCTCCTAGTGCCTAACACTAACCCCACCATCACAGACACACCCCCCCCCCTAAAATCACTGATATTCTTCAAGTTAATTTCGATAGTAAAATATCAGTAATCTTTACCGATATTATACTATGACCTAACCTAAACCTATCTTAACATTAGCCCTCCCTCTTGATGCCTATCAGTAACCGATCCGCCCCTGGCACTGCCTGACACTAAAATTACCTGGTGGTGCCAAACCTCCACTCACACCACACACACACCAAACACACACAACACACACACACACCACACACACACACACACACACCACACACACACACACCACACACACACACACCACACACACACACAACACACACACACACAACACACACACACACACACACACACACACACACACACACACACACACACACACACACACACACACACACACACACACCACACACACACACACACACACACCACACACACACACCACACACACACACACACACACACACACACCACACACCTACATACACACACACACCACACACCTACATACACACACACACACCACATACCCACACACACACACCACACACACACCCACAGACCCACACACACACACCACACACCACACACACACACCCCACGGTGCCTAACCCTATAGGTCCCAGCCACCTAACCCAATCCAAGCAACTATGGACAGCAACCACGGTTAGTGGCTATTAATGGTAATTTGGTTTCCAGGGTCATCTGATATGCAAATTGCAGCTACAAAGTTGCAGGCACTTTGCTGCGGTGTGTGTAGCGGGTGGCTCCAGGGGCCGCATTCCCAATAATAGCTGCTAATCCAGGGTAAACTGTCCATCTGACCACAATTTTGATGCAGT
The DNA here is from genome assembly GCF_040937935.1 of Hyperolius riggenbachi. Classification (NCBI taxonomy): domain Eukaryota; kingdom Metazoa; phylum Chordata; class Amphibia; order Anura; family Hyperoliidae; genus Hyperolius; species Hyperolius riggenbachi. The sequence goes on along the minus strand of NC_090650.1, from coordinate 401,059,236 downwards.
GCACAAATGTCCCCAGGGGGTAACTACAGGGCAGCAGCCCCTGCAACAGCAGTGGATGCCCAGAGCTGTAAGGGGGCCCCAACTACTACTGCACTCCTGATAAAGGGGTCCATCCATCAGATCAGGTGTCCTTGTGGCTACACTTAATATTGGTGTGAAGATTATGTTGTCTATACTTGTTTTATGACCCGTGCAAGATGGGCCCCCAAGGGGAGACAATGAAAAAGGTGGAACACTGGGGGCCGCCATTAAGGTTTTGCTGGGGGGCTCCATGATTTATAGCTACGGCCCTGAATGTCCCCATTTATTTGTGAAGATTGAGGCCACACCGCACCAAAGACTCAGCCAGCCAGCCGAGGTGTGCAGCCAGCTCTGCGTTTGGGGACAGGTCCATGGCCACCATACTGCCATCACAGAGAATGGTTTTTGTTTTTTTCAATAACATACCCATGTTTCTCCAAAAATACGACATTGGCCTCAATTCACTTAGCTTATCTCCTGTCTTTAATAACGTTTCCGACCTGTTTCTAGAGTTATCACCATGGTGATAAGGCTTGTAGTACTCAGGAAATATTTTACCTCAGGCAAACCTAAAGTTATCTCTTCTGTTTTTAGGTTAAGGAGAGATCTCTAAAGTTAACTTTTCAATCCTTAAAATAACTACAGAATTCTAAAGTTAAAGACAGGCTGTTAATTAACTGCATGTGAAAATAACTACAGAGGAGGTAACTTAAAGAAAACCTGTACTAAAACTGAAAAGTCAAAATAACCATACACAGGTCATACTTGCCTCCTGTGTAGTCTACTCCTTAATCTTTCTCCTCTCCCGCGTCCTGTTTGTCCACTGTGATCAATGGAATTCTCTGTCCTCCATTTTAAAAATGGCCATTACCCTATAACCGCTTCCTGGTCAGCACACTGTTAAAACTGTAACCTCACCCACATGAGCCGTTGGGAAACATGGACATTACCTTGCACATTCAGTTGTAACGGACAGCAGCTGACATATAACTGACAGCAACTGGTATATTTCACTTCTGACAAAATATTGTCAGAAATGGAAGGGATCACTGTAAGAAGAAAATGGTGAGCTTCAGAGAGGAACAGACGGTGAGGTAAGTGTGTAATATTCATTAGCAGCTATGTCATGTGTTTATTTTAAATTATTTTACTCACTTCAGGTTCCCTTTAAAGCAGTTTAAAACTCTGACATAATATTCAATGAAAACATGTTTTCCTTCTTTTTATATGCCATACGGTTATCATATTTCTATTTGTGCATAAGTATTATTATTCATTTAGAAGTTATAGGTTCCCAAAAGTACAGTTTTTTGCTTTGTGAGCTGCCTGCATTTTATTAATAACTGGTTTTATTCATTCATTCAGGCAGACCTGCTTTGCCTCTATCTGTGTGGAGCTGCTTCTCCACAGTCAGAGAATGTGTTACATTCCTCACTTGATACATTTAAGTAAACACAAGATAACATTATCTAAAGTTCAGATGCTTCCACATTTCACTGTGCTGAACTTTCAAGCTCTGTGTGTAACCCTTTGAATGCTGGTCTAATAAAAAAAATAGCTGGTTGCATATAATATGCTGTAAATAATGTTTTTGAGCAAAGATGAAATGCTGGGTTATAGTCTGCTTTAAGGACTGAAGTGATAAGATAACACTCTCACTGTGAAAACGTATCTCTACACCTTTATAAGGCAAGCTTCTTTAGTGAATTAAGATTGAAAATACCGATCGATGTGTGGTAAGTTTTCTCTTGCCTTATTATCACCAGCATGATCTTAGTGAATTGAGGCCAATATCTTATATTCATTTTTACTCCAAAAGACGTGCTAGGGCTTATTTTCAGAGAATGTCTTATATTTCTATGAAGTGGTGCTTTAAATCCTGATCTGATTTTGTTGGGGATGCCCCAACTGCAGTTTACCGATATTGGCAGATTGCCTCAGGGTGGAGGAGCAGAGTGGTTGGCCAGCTTCAGCAGTACCGGCACCCGAGGTGGCTGCGCATAATGATGATGATGCATTAGGAAGTGTGTCTGAGCAGAACATTTCCTGTTTCCTGATCAGGCACCTGGCCTGCCGTCCCTGCACAGCTGATAACCTTGCTGTGTGCTGGGATGACAGGACCAGAGCTCGATTGGCACTGCACCGTTTCGGCTTATGTCAGGGTAGGGCTTATTTTTTGGGTAAAAAGGGTAGCTTTATAACCAACTGATAAGAAAGCAAAATATTATACAGAATTCAAACTACCATACCTAATAATAAAATACAAATGTATATATTCTTATTGTTATTGGTTGGATCCTCTGTTTGGAAGCCCGGATTATCTCCTGCTTCTGTGTGCCTTCTCACATACGGATGAGTTTACAGTCAGGACACACATTCTTCCTGCGCAAAATAGAAGTTGGGGAAAGTGTCTAAATAGTTATTACTTTTGTCAGCATGACGGATGCTAATACGGGACCCCCGCAGGGAAAACCTATTTCGGACACATTTCATTCTGGAGATGAGGATTCACAACAAACTGAAGACGTCTTAATTCATCTCCGGCCGACGACCCCTGAGATGTTTTGTGGAGATGAAGTAATTAAGGCAGCCGCTCAGCACACGTTTGCCTGGCGTTCTGTGTGCTGGAAATAATCACAGCTTCTGGTGAGAGGGGAGGGAACCACATGGAACAATCAGCCTAGATGTTCCTTTTGAATCCTCCTCTCCTGCGGTGCTGGCAGCTGGTCTTCTCTGTAGAACCTTCACCTGGTGATAAAATATCAGCGTTGGCCGAGGACTGGGAGCAGAAGTACAAACGTTCCCCAGCAAATATGATGGAATGAGTGTTTTTAGCACTTTACTAATATTGTTTGAGGTGGGAGGAAATTAAGTGTGAATTTTTGCTTTTCAGACACTAACAAGCTCAGTCGCATAATCTCAACTTACAAAACTACATGAGGATGAGAAGTAGCCCTCCCAGCGTTCATGTAAAAGAGGAGCTTGGTTATTGGGCTCTGGATCACGCTGTTAACTCTTGCCCATAGTATAACTGTAATAATAGGCAAGTTTGGGGGGGTACTGGTGCCCAGAGCCCCCCCTCAGACCAGAGCCGGTGTAAGGTCTGGGGACAGGCATTCTGTAGGTTGAGACACCAGAATGTCTATAGACATCCTTCCTTTCACTTTCCTTCTCTACCTCTCCCCACTCTCTTCTGTCTCTTTCTCCCACTCTCCTATCACTGCCTCACAATCTCTCCCACCCGCCTCCCCCTAAAATATATATGTAAAAAATACACAATTTGTCTCATTCTAACTACTATTCTGCATTTGTATAACACGACATGTTCTGCAGCACATTACAGAGTATATAGTCCTGTCACTGACTGTCAGAGGAGCTCACAATTGAATCCCTTAGTTGTATGCTAACACCCTAACCTATAATTATATTATGCGTTGCTGAGAAAGTCCTTTCTGGAATCCCTCCTCCTAACATTCCCCCACCCATCACCTACACCTAACACTAACTGAGCTGATAGCGAGCGACACAGCCGATCTGGGGTTCAGGTACCCAACTATTGACCCCCGCCGCTAGCTCTGCCTGTATTCGGAGTTCAGCTACATATTACTATAGCTCTCAACTTTCCCTTTTGCGGTGTGACAGTCCCTCTTTGGGAATCCAGTCCCTTTGTCCATCTTTCTTCCTTATTTATCCCTCTTTCAGGACTCATGTACCGATCTTAGTAAATGTATGTATTTTTCCATTGAAAATGTGTTTAATTCACTCTAACTTTTATTTCCATACTTTCCATATATATATATAAATATATATTTCTTTTTTTCTAATGTTATTATGAATGAAAGTGAACCAGAGTAGAAAGGACCAGTGTGGTTTGAATTATCAACTACATATTTTTCTTATATCTTTATGCATGATCAGCAGTGTGCCTGGGGCGTGATTAGGGGTGTGCTGGGGGAGGAGGGAGGGGTGATTAGGGGTGTGGTGGGGAGTGGTCAGAGGTGTGGCTGGGCCGTGGCTTAAAGAGGAACTTTAGACTAAACAAACACACTGTCATTAAATTACATTAGTTGTGTTAATCAAAATAGATAGGTAATATAATCTCTTACCCACCTTGTTTTAAAAGAACAGGCAAATGTTTGATTTCATGAGGGCAGCCATCTTTTTAGTTGAAAGGAGGTGACAGGGAGCATGAGACACAGTTCCAACTGTCCTGTGTCCTGATCACCCATCCCAGTTGCTAGGAAACGTGAATAACAACATAGGAGATCCCATCATGCTTTGCACAGCATCAGGGGAAAAAGCCCAGGCAGTTTTCTGTGATGGGGCGGAGCTTAAGATTTTGTGTAGCTAAAAATAAGGCTTATGTAAGAAAAACAAAGTTCTGATGCTGTGAAACTGCTAAACAAATATAAAGCCTTTTCAGTGCTGATGAGTAGATTTTTAGTCTGGAGGTTCACTTTAAGTGTCCTGGGTCTATCAGCTCAAAAAGTTGTGAGTGAAGATATTACTCAGTCAGCGGCAAAGTAGCAACTAATAATATTATGGCCTATTGTGGCACCTAATTTAGTGATTAGGCTGTGCACCCAAATTACCTGTTCTGCCCTCCCACTTCTTCAGCCATTGTCTCCTCCCCAGCACACGAGCCCCCCCCTAACACCCCCCCCCCCCCCCCCCGCGCTCAGCGTTATCCCCTCTCGTGACCTTTCAGTAACCTCCACTCCCGTTCAGCATCCTCCCCCTTCATACCCCATTTTTTTATCTAGTTCTTCCTACACCTTGCTGTGCATAATCTCCTTTATTTGTAAAGGGACAACATGTAGTTCTGTTTATCAGTGGCGTGTTCAGTGTCCACAAGCAGTGACCGGGTGTGATGTTTTTGTGTTGCCAGAACCCGGATCCAGATGTGGATAAGCCCCCCTGCAACGCTCAGGAGCTGGAGGAGTGTGATGTGTCCCTGGAGGACTGCGCAACGCTCTGCAGATTCGATGGAAACGCCCTGAAGGCCTCTCATGTGGTAAATCTTTATATTACACTTCTTCTCTCACTCTCCTGTGTGTGTTGCATATCCAGGCAAAGCGTATACAGTTATAAAATACACTATATTATCCAGTTGAAAGCAGCAGGAACAGCCATACTATCCCAGGTAAACAAACACATATATGAGTAGATTAATACTTAGATATAATAAGTAGATAAATAATTATTGTACTGCCCAGGTTTTGATCTCAGTGAATTTTATATAGTAAATAGAGAAATCTGTTCCAGGCATTTTCCATCTTTACTGCCTCTAACTGAAGCCAATCCTGGTGTCATTTCCTCCCTTACACTTTTTTTATTCTTTAATCTCCTAGAAACTGCACTGTCATATCTAGTTGCTTTGTAAACATATGAGCACAGCACAGATTTTTCAGCAGCTTCTGCAGAGGTGTGAGGTGTATTTCCCTTCTCAGCCTCATGTCACACTGAACTACCCTCAGCCAATCAGTGAGGAGCAGGAATGCGGGAGGGTAGATTAATGGGTTAGGTAGCTGGAGATTACTATAGAGAAAATAAGAAGCTGTGATTTCATGCTGGGCCTAGTTTTGTATTTTTTATTTTATTTGTATTTTTATTGTTTGTGAGACATGCAATTTTATTTTTACAAAACATTATTAACCACTTCACCACTGAGGGGTTTTACCCCCTGACCACCAGAGCAATTTTCACCTTTCAGCGCTCCTTCCATTCATTCGTCTATAACTTTATCATTACTTATCGCAATGAAATGAACTATATCTTGTTTTTTCCGCCACCAATTAGGCTTTCTTTAGGTGGGACATTATGCCAAGAATTATTTTTTTCTAAATGTGTTTTAATGGGAAAATAGGAAAAATGTGGGGGAAAAAAAAATTATTTTTCAGTTTTCGGCCATTATAGTTTTTAAATAATGCATGCTACTGTGATTAAAACCCATGAAATTTATGTGCCCTTTTGTCCCGGTTATAAAACCGTTTAAATTATGTCCCTATCACAATGTTTGGCGCCAATATTTCATTTGGAAATAAAGGTGCATTTTTTTCAGTTTTGCGTCCATCCCTAATTACAAGCCCATAGTTTATAAAGTAACAGTGTTATACCCTCTTGACTTAAATATTTAAAAAGTTCAGTCCCTAAGGTAACTAATTATGTATTTTTTTTAATTGTAAATTTTTGAATTTTTTTTTAATTACAAAAAAAAAAAATGGGGAGTGTGGGAGGTAATGAGTTAATTTTTTGTGTAAAAGTCATTTATTTGTATGTGAAAAATGTGTAGGGTGTAGTTTACTATTTGGCCACAAGATGGCCACAGTAACTTTTTGCTTTATTGCGACCTCCAAGCCTCCTTCCGGAAGCTTGGAGGAAGAATAAGGAGGCTGGACACGTGAGTTTCTTCTCACAATGATCGCGCTGCCCATAGGAGAGCAGCGGGTCATTGTGGGGCTTAGATCAACGAACGGGAATGGATTTTCCCGTTCATTGATCTCCGGGCGAGCGGGCGGCGGCGGTTTTACTAGCGGCGGGCGGCGTGTTTACGAGCGGGAGCGCGGACAGCGTCGGGAACGCGGAAAGTACGTGTTTCTCCGTCCCTGGTTTTTAAAGGATGGAAAAAGGGGCGGAGAAATACGTACGCGCGGGGGTAAAGTGGTTAACATAAGTGTCTTCTGTTGATCGTGCGTCTGTCTGTGTTGTTTATTCGCACAAAGGTAATAGGACAAAACAGTAAATCTCTAAGGCCCCATTCACACCTAAAAATGAAAATGCAAGCGTTTTTATGCGCTGATTTTTTTTCCCCCTCCCGGCGCTCCACTGCGTGCTGCGATTTTGTAAAAAGCGCTTTTCAGAGCGGTTCGCTAATTCACTCCCTGACGCAAGTCAGGAAGTGAACTCTTTGACCCGGAAATTAATAAATATACAAAGTCAGCGCAAGTCTATAGTAATACAGCTTTCGCCATGTTCTGATATACCGGATCCTTGAACGAAAAGGTAAAGAAGCAAGGCTTACCAGATTCCAACAACCCACATTATAAGGTTGTAAACAAATTTGATAGATGGTCCGCAGAACTCTCAGATGGTGTCGTTTCGCCAGCGATGTCACACGCCACAGATTCCTCCGGAATGCAGTAGATATCCTGAGGTCACAAAGACTCGCCGGAGGGGAGTCCAATAGGATAGTAGCATGAAAGAGATATACGGCACATCTAAGTGTAAACCGTCTTTATTACGTAGCATATAAAACAATTAGTAAAAAGAAAAGAGAACTCACATACGGGGCCCGTGCACTGGGAACCCCGAAAAAGTAGTGCGCATAAAATGGTCAATAGAAGACCTCAGATGTAATGGTGCCGCCTATCGCCTTCCCAATTACACTTAGATGTGCCTTTCATGCTACTATCCTATTGGACTCCCCTCTGGCGAGTCTTTGTGCCCTCAGGATATCTACTGCATTCTGGAGGAATCTGTGGCGTGTGACATCGCTGGCGAAACACCATCTGAGAGTACTGCGGACCATCTATCAAACTCGTTTACAACCTTATAATGTGGGTTGTTGGAATCTGGTAAGCCTTGCTTCTTTACCTTTTCATTCAAGGATCCGGTATATCAGAAAATGGTGAAAGCTGTATTATTATAGACCTGCGCTGACTTTGTATATTTATTGCTTGTGTGGACTTTTGGACATTGTCCTTCTCGGCTGCGGTTGCCTTCTGCCTTGGCGCTGACACTTATTGTTTACAATGTACTTATTGTTTACAATGTATTTATTCTTAAAAACGCGGATGCAATCGCTGCACATAGTGATTTTGTTAGCATTTAGTTATCTTCCTATACCTTCCATTATACGAAAAACGCCCCAAAAATGGTACAGGCACCACTTTGCTGAACGCACAGCGGACGAAACGCGCTGATATGATCCTTCTCATCGAGAATCATTGCACAAGCGTTTTGTGCGCGATTTTAAAAATCACCTGCACTTGAAAAAAGGTGGAAAACGCCCATAGTGTGAGCGGGCCGTTAGAGGCGTCGGTGCCTTCTAAGAGCTTGTAATCCGTTACTCCTGTTAATTGCCTGAAGAAGCAGGTGAAATACCTGTGAAATGTGTTTCACTGTTTTGTGGAGTATACAATAAAATTTGCCTGAATTAGACAATTTGAGTCTTCAGTGGGGAGGCACAGGGGTTGGACAAAATAATGGAAACGCCTTGAAAATCAACATTTAATTTTAATATGGTGTAGGTCCACCTTTTGCGGCAATTACAGCCTCAATTCTCCGAGGTATTGATTCATACAAATTGTGAATTGTTTCTAAAGGAATTTTAGCCCATTCTTCAGTTAAAACACCCTCCAGTTCTTTTAGAGACGATGGCGGCGGAAATCAACTTCTTACTCATCTCTAAAGATGGCATTCCCCTAGGGAAACAGTTCTTGAACCATAGGATGAACTTGGTCGCCCAAAATTCCTAAATAGTCTCGGCTGTTAATTCTTCCATGAAGGGAAATCATTGGCCCAGCAAATTTCCAAGAAATGGCACCCCAGATGATCACAGAACCCCTGCCATGATTTATGGTTGGGAGAAGGCAGTCTGGATGAAATGCTTCTTTCGGCTGTCTCCAAATGTACACTTGGCCGGAAATAAGGTAAACGATGATTCGTCAGAGAAAATCACATTTTTCCCACTGCTCGAGGGACCAATTCTGGTGGTTTCTACACCACTCTAAACGCTTTGAAACATTTGTCTTTGAGAGCAGAGATTTTCTTATTGCAGTTCTTCCGTGGAATCCAGATTTGTGCAGCTCCCGACGAACAGTTTTTGTGGAAACTGGGTTCTGTAGGTGTTCATTCAGCTCTGCAGTGATTTTAAAAGCTGTGGTCTTTCAAGCTTTTCTAACAATTTGATTTAGGGTCAGATGGTCTCTCTCAGACAATTTCGACTTTTGGCCACAACTGTGCTTTGCTGAGGACGTTTTTCCTTCTCTTTCAAAGGCTGTCATTACTTATGAGACAGTACCTCTTGAAATGCCAAGCGTTCGGGCATTTTCTGTTACAGTAGCACCTGCTATACAAGCACCAACAATTTGGCCTCTCTGAAAGTCTGAGAGATCTGCCATTTTTATAAATTATAACTAACTTTGGTATAAGTATCTGTAAAAAAAACTATTATTTTAATTAAACATATCAAATAACAAAGATAATAAACAAATAAAAAATAACATATGTCAAGTTTTGATTGCTTAAAACATGTTCAAAGATTATGATGCCAAAATGTTAGGTGTTTCCATTATTTTGTCCAACCCCTGTAAGTCCACCACTACCTCCCATTGTTAAACAGTTTTTAGTGGTTTTTATTCTGTGTTGTCCTATTACCTATACGTTTGTCCATCCTTTGTGGAGGGGTATACCCCCTATTATCTGATCTACAGAGAGCGATTTCTTAACCCGAGTGAGGTCAGGTGTAATCTCCCCACCTGCCTATCCAGTGGTTGCCTTAGGACCCATTTCCACTAGTCGCATTGCTGCGATGCGATCATCGCATTGCATACATTAGCGGTTACTTCCGTTTGTCATGCGATGCGGCTCAATGTTACCACTATGAGACTCAGAGGTGTGCTGCGGAAAACTGCAGCATGCTATTGTTCATTTTACCTGCATCGCACCGCTAAGGTAAATTTGCGTCAATGGAAATTACTCTATTGAATTACATCGGTTGCAGTTAGGATGTGATGAGATGATTGCATCGCACCGCACCTACTGGAATTGGGCCCTTTGTGGTAACCCTTCCTTGTGTGTACTTTATATACACTCATATAAGCCTAATTTTTCAGCACAAAAAATGTGCTGAAAAGTTACCCCCTTTGGCTTATATGCGAGTCAGTGGAGCAGAACGGATGGTGAAGTGAGTTTTGTTACTGACAGAGGAGCGTAAGGATCGTGCACTAGTGATCCTGCTCTTACCAGAGCTGTGTCCGTGCCCCCCATCCCCTGCAACATGGTCTGAAGAGTGTGCTGCTCAAGACTACCTGTGTCCCCTGGCTTGTGGCGCGGAGCGTGCAAGCCACGTGTTAGCTGTGCAATGATCGTGGATTCTTCATGTGTGCCAATTGCTGTGTCTCATATCTATGATGCCATCTAGTGGCATCATAGCTTCATCCTTGGGGCACATCTGGCTATGGGGAAGGGTGCTGACTTGTACTGGGGGCATATTTGGCTGCTGTGGAAGGGGCAATACTGAGGAGAGGGGCTTATATATGCAAGTCAATCACTCTTTCCTGGTTTCTAAAGAAAAAGTGGGTATCTCGGCTTATACACGGGCCGGCTTATATGCGAGTATATACAGTATTTATTCTCATTGATTTTGTTCTATGCAACTTGACTTTAACATACTGCACTATTGTGGGCTCTTGATTTCCCATCTGTTTTTCTGCACACAGAGGTGAGTGTAATAGAATGTGTGGCGGCGATGGGCTCCAGTGATGCAGTCAGGCCCTGCAGTCTGTTGCCGGGTGATGAAGACCCCCAGACGGGAGAGTCCAGGACTCTGTAGTCATCACTGGCACAATAGCATCCCGCTGGGTCTGCTCAGCTGCTGCTGGTAGCCTTCTCTGTTCTTACAATATTCATGATGGTCTCCTGGGTACATCAATGACAGATCTGCCTTTGAAATCCCCGGCCGTCTCCTCAGAGCAGTGAGGAAAGTGCAGCTTTGCTCTGCCTGAAGTGTGTGTGCAGAAGGCTGAGGAAGTGGAGTCTGTTCCCTTTATCTGGCAGATCTGCTGACAGTGTGAGGGTGACGGCAGCAGAACAGAGCGACTATCACCACTGGGTGCCTTCAAAGCATCTCATTGTCTTCTTTGCTCAACAAAAAAAGTCAATGTAGGGGCAAAAAAAAGTTTGAGGTCTGCCTAAAGTGAACTTGAGAACTTGAGAACTTGCTCTCTGCTCTATTGCAGCAGCATAATAACCTTTACAGAAAAACTTTTCTTTGTTACAGATGATACAAATCCTGCAATAAATCTGCAGTGCATCTACTTCCTGCTTTCATGGAAGCAGACATATTGTTAACATCTTGTGTTTGCCAATTACCTCTCTGCCGTGGCAGTCAGCTGCCACAGCTGAGGGATCAAATTACAACTTGTGCTTAGTCACAGATGAGGGGGGATTAGACAGGATAAACTCTCTAACTACATACAGGGTACATTTCTCTCTGTTTTCCTTCTGTCCTGTGCAAGAGTTCAGGTCCACTTTAAAGTGTCCCCCCTAATCTAATTCCCCTTCCTCTGTGTCTAATCACAAGTTGTAATTGATCTACCCCTGTGTCAGCTGATGTCCACGGCAGATAAGCTCAATTGAAAGCCGAGAATGTTAATATGTCTGCTTCCATGAAAGCAGGAAGTAGATACACTGCAGATGTATTGCAGGATTAGTATCAGCTGTAACAATAAGATGTTTTTCTTTAAATGTTATTATGCTGTTGCTATTTCTTTTAGAGGGGAAATTCTGAGTTCAGGTCTGCTTTAATCCATGTGCAGTGTGGGCGCGGCGGACTGACCATTCGGGCACTCGGGCATGGACTGAGGGCTCTTGGCCGGGGGGTGGGGGGGTGGTAACCCGCCAGAGCGCCCTGAGCAGGAGAGGATGCAGCGCAGTAAAGGGTGGGGAAGGCAGGACGCCTCCCCCTTCCCTCACCTTGGGACCCCCTTCCTCGCTCTCCCCTCCAGAATTTTTAAATGTCGGCGGCTGGCAGCAGGCAGGGACCTACCGCTGTTCTTCCAGCCGCTGGGTTCAGTTCTCGGCTCTAATTACAACAGAGAGAAAATGTGTGCATCAACCAAGTGAACCTGACAAATCTGGCTTTGCAAATTTGGCCTATTGGCTAATCACGAGACATTGCTCATGCAAATATGCATTTGCTTTCGCATGCCTAAATATGCAGGGTCAAAAACCAAAAACCGCAAAACAATCGCCCTGCAGGAATTAGTTCATGCTACATAGCACTATCCAGGGGCGCCACGAGGAGGCTTCCCATTGACCCCATACAACCGGGGGGGCGCGGGGGCCCTAGGCTCTCTCATCGCCTGGAACCCACACAGCGGCACCCCGGAGGTGGAGGCTGGGGGGTGCAGGCGATCTCCCCAGCGTGGCCAGCGCCAGGAAGAGCCGCCCGCACACACCTCCCAAGATTAAAAACAGGCACTTACCTTAACGTCCATTGCGTTCTGCTATATGCGCATGACCTGGGCGCGACACATAAGGGGAGGACCGGCGCAAATAGCCTGCTCCAGGGCTCAGTTCTCGGTTCTCAGTTCTCGGCTCTTCCTGGTCAGTAAGCCAGCATCTATTCGGTAAGGAGACCTTGGGCAACACTCCCTAACACTGCTACTGCCTATAGAGCACGTCCTAGTGGCTGCAGTTCTGGCACTTTGAGTCCGCCAGGAGATAAGCACGATATAAATGTTCTCTGTCTTCATCTTTGCACTGGTGACTGTACACCAACATGAAGACCTCGTTGAACATATTTTCGCTCGATTCCCCCTCCATATTGCTCTACATCTCGTCCTTCTATGCTCTGGATTTGTGCCGTGCCCGGGGATAAGTGGCGCTGTCAGAGGAATCCGCCGCTCTTCTCATCACCGCCGTCTCTGACAATTAATATTTCATTTGATAAGTGACAAGTGGAATGACACTTAAAAGAACACAGCCTGTGTAATTTATTCTGTAACTCTCAAGTGGACTTCCCTGGATGTGAGAGGCTGCAGACTAACAGCTTCTGTAGGACGCTGGGAGTCGGTGCTCCTGATATCGGCTGATATGCTGGATCCTCACAACGCCATCCTGTGTGTAAAGACCCATGTCCACCAAACGATTTTTTTAACAAATTTTTTTGCGCAACTAACAATTTTTCCGCAATATCGTGCAACATAATTCAACAAATATTTGTTGACTGACGCACGCCACCTGCGGCGATCGTTTGTCATTGAACGACTCACAGGTCCAATTATAAGTCATTGAGGATTGCTCCGATCCTCATTGGCTTGCGGGGGTTCGCCGCGATTGTGTAAACGATCATTTACATGATCATTCATTTCCACCACCACAAACGATTGCAGATGCCAGTGGGTATTTAGCTTAACAAGCAGAATGGAGCAGCCTGGGCCACACCACACACGGCAACATCAAGGGAACCTCCGACTCGCCCAAACCAAGTAGGGGGGAGGGGGGGGAAGATATCCCAGCTAAAACCTAAAACTCCTACCAAGTCTGCAAAAAATGGGTTTTAGCAATAATTGAAAGATGCTTATGTCTGTAAATATGGGGAAAGATGCAATGCCATGTAAAGCCTATCTCTTTAAGGAGGACCCAACGGAAGCTGTGGTTCAGAAACACATACTTACCTAAGGAGAGGGAAGCCCGAAACAGCGCAAACCGCCACGGGAAGTTTTGGCGGAGCCTTGCGCCGACATAGGTGAATTACGGCTATAGTGGCGCTCAGGCAGTGTGTCCCTTCCCCACCCTTTAGATTGTAAGCCTTTGGCAGTGTCTCTCTTGACCCCCCCCCCCCCCCCCACCCCAGTGTGTCCTTCTTAATGTTGCAACACCAACAATGACACCCTTCGCACGGACTAACTGAGACTTGATTTGCTGGTCTCTGTAAAATCCCACGATCATGCATCTTATACCCTGTTCGCAAGTATAACCTTGTGCTATACTCTATAATAAAACCCCGTGTCCCTGCGTCATGCTGTCCCTGTGTCTCTGGGTCCGTGCTTTCTGCTACTGCGCATGAGTGCAGCATGGACTCAGCCTTACAGAGACAGGAGGACAGGGCCAAGCAGGTGAGCGGCTGGCCGGGTGTGTGCCGGTTGAGAGCATGGCGGGCGCGTCGAAAAACACAGACCTAGACCCGTTTAAAAACGGGATTTGGTCCACTAGTGTTGTATAACCACTTGCTGTCTCTGTCTGTCACCCCTTGTTTATTTTGTATGTATCCATATTTATTGTCCAGCGATGTATAATATGTTGCTGCTTTATAAATACAATAAATAATAATAATATCATAGTATTATTTCCTATTCTTATTTAGAAACCCCCAATTTGTCTTTTTCCTCTTCTTTCTGTTATTGTGTCAGTATTATTTCCTCAGACTGTGGTACTATCACAGCAGCACCAGACTGTCTCCCAGCTGGCTGTGTGAAGGAGCTCTTGGGGCAGAATTTCGTAAGTTATACATATTTTCTTTTCTTTTTTTCCGTTTTTTAGGTGAATCTCGGCAGCAACCAGTTTCTGTTTTCGATGGTGGAAACGCCGGAGCGGATGCCGTGTTTTGCGCTGAGACACGATGTGGACGCTTTGCTGTGGCAGCCGGTATCGGCGCAGGGGGATAACTTGTGGGAACACGCTGCCACCTTCAACGCGCTTGGTATGTAGATGAGAGTATTATGTATTCGTGTAGCGCTGATATCGTTCACAGCACTTTACTGAGGACATCATCATGTCAGGAGCTCACAACCTATCCCCTACCGTGTCAGTCTTAAAGGGAAGGTCGGAGCAGCTGAAAATAAAAGACATTTACTTACATGGGGCTTCCTCCAGCCCTAGCAGCCGCTATGCCCCTCACTGCAGCTCCACTCCCAGCCGCCAGCCTGCGCAGCACACTCCACACCACGTGCGAGTGGTTGACAGCTGCTCGCGCAGGCACGGTAAAGGACGACCTGACGAGGTCTTCTGCAGTGAAGGGGACCGGGGGCAAACGGCTGAGTGCGGAGCTGCAGCGAGGGATATAGCGGCTGCTAGGAGCTGGAGGAAGCCCCGGGTAAGTAAATGTCTATTTTTTTCAGCTGCTCGGACCTTGAACACTGGCAATCCAGCGCAGGAGATTTGGGCACAGCCGGCGCCACCATAGACCTTTATAGGAATTACGGCTATAGCAGCGCACAGTCAGTAACTTCGGCGCTGTCAGAAGACGGAGCTGAAGTTACTTTTAAAACACTGTAATTCGCCTTAAGGCAATAGCTGGAAGGCGAATTACATCATTCCTCACCATCCACCTGGACCTGGAGGGGGAATAGTAATTAACACCGCCGGGACTTGTGCAGCAGCAGGATAAGCCATATACCGGCTGTATCCTGCGCCCAAGTCTCCCGGCAGCGATTCCTCTCGTACGCCTCGGAGCTGCCCTTTAAGGCTCGTACACACGTCCAACAAAGCGCACAATGACATTGACCAACCGCTTGACAGCCCATTGACACGACGTGTATTTCCCCACTGCCAAACCAACTAAAAGAACAACTTATTTATGGACTGTACGATATGGTCACATTTTAAAAAAGACTTGTACACATGCAGCCAACTGCACAATGTCATGAATTGGTCGTTCAGATGGTGCAATCGTTTGGTCGCTTGATCGGTCATGTTGTTGGGTTGGGCGTGCAGAAGAATTGCACATGTGTATGAGCTTTTACAGCCCTAGGTTATTAATTCTTTCAGTGTAAAGAATTGGGGGAAAACAGACAAAATTGTAGGTTTGATTGGTACTGGGCATAAACCTATTCATCTGTAGCTGGTAGACTCGGGTTTCCTGTTATCAGGTGTGAGATTGATGTTGTGAGGTGCTGGGTACATCGTATCTATAGTGGAGTCTAGCCAGGACCGTCAGCCATAGCAGAGCTCAGCTAATGTACTACCACATCCATCAGTGTGTCCACAACTTCTGTTTGTTGGAGACCAGCCTGTTTCCATGGCAATGGAATGTGTTCCTTTTCACCCAATCAAAAAGAGAAGTACACACAAATATTAATACAAGGTGCAACAGCCAAGAATCATCTGAGGACAAATAAGACTGTTAATGGGGAATGCCAGTTTATTTTCCAGATACATTTTGGACAAGACAGTATATTGGCAGATCACACAGCTTGCTGTAGATACTTTCAGATGAGTATAATTACATGAAACGATGAGTATACTACAAATAAGCTGACCACTGGATTTGCCCTCTAAAATCTTCTGGTAACCTTTTCACTCTTGATTTACATTTGGCCATTTATTCAATTAACTTTTTCTCCTGAGCTTTTTCCTAGTAGATTTTTTTTTTATCGTCTCTTTCAAATAACTTTTCAGCTCTTTGTAATTCAAAAAGTACTGTTTTTTTTGGGGGGACTATAAGAATCACTTTTTCTCCCCCAAAAGTGGGGGGAAAAGTCACTGCGTCTTATAGTGCAAATGCAGGGAGTTCCTGACTTGTGAACGTCTGTCAATATGAACCTCCAACACACTGCAATGTCAGGGACTTCCTGTACTGTGCCCATGCAGAGGAGGCACAGGGGGACACAAAGGGGCATAGAGGAGGACACAGGAGGACACAAAGGGGAATAGAGGAGGACACAGGGGGACACAAAGGGGCATAGAGGAGGACACAGGGGGACACAAAGGGGCATAGAGGAGGACACAGGGGGACACAAAGGGGCATAGAGGAGGACACGGGGGACACAAAGGGGCATAGAGGAGGACACAGGGGGGACACAAAAGGGCATAGGGGACACAAAGGGGCATAGAGGAGGACACAGGGGGGGCATAAAGGAGGACACAAGGGGGACACAAAGGGGCATAGAGGAGGACGCAAGGGGGACACAAAGGGGCATAGAGGAGGACGCAGGGGGGGCACAAAGGGGCATAGAGGAGGACGCAGGGGGGACACAAAGGGGCATAGAGGAGGACGCAGGGGGGGCACAAAGGGGCATAGAGGAAGACACAGGGAGACACAAAGGGGCATAGAGGAGGACGCAAGGGGGACACAAAGGGGCATAGAGGAGGACACAGGGAGACACAAAGGGGCATAGAGGAGGACACAAGGGGGACACAAAGGGGCATAGAGGAGGACACAGGGGACACAGAGGAGGACACAAAGGGGCATAGAGGAGGACACCAGGGGGACACAAAGGGCCATAGAGGAGGACACAGGGGACACAAAGGGGCATAGAGGAGGACACAGGGAGACACAAGGGGGCATAATCCACAAGATGCCCCTTCAACATGGATGCACCAGGTTTAGTATATATATTTGTTT
This sequence comes from Hyperolius riggenbachi, assembly GCF_040937935.1. Classification (NCBI taxonomy): domain Eukaryota; kingdom Metazoa; phylum Chordata; class Amphibia; order Anura; family Hyperoliidae; genus Hyperolius; species Hyperolius riggenbachi. The sequence goes on along the minus strand of NC_090650.1, from coordinate 401,042,144 downwards.
TCTCTGGTTTTGTCCTCTAAACCTAGGAGCGTCTTATAGTCCAAAAAAATATGTCTGGTGAAAGGTACTGTTAAAATTATTTTAAGTACTGTATTCTTGTTCTTGCTGGTAGTTGTAAAGGCATTTTATGGATAGGGTGTGAAAATATTACCTAGGAAAAAAAGTTACTTGAATAGGGGGCCTGATCTGTGTATCTCATGAACTAGCTCTCCTTAAAGAGAATCTGTACTGTAAAATTCTTACAATAAAAAGCATACCATTCTATTCATTATGTTCTCCTGGGCCCCTCTGTGCTGTTTCTGCCACTCCCTGCTGCAATCCTGGCTTGTAATTGCCAGTTTTAGGAAGTGTTTACAAACAAAAGACGTAGCAAGTGATAGGCTGAGAGTAGGTCAGTGTGTGACTCATACAGTGTGTGCAGGGGGCCTGGAGAGGGTGTGTATAGCTTCTATCCAATCATAAGCAGCTCAGCACATTCCTGCCTGAGTGTATGAGCCCGACAAAGGAGAGAAGATTAGATCATATAACAGATATAACATAGCCACTGTGCAACTAGGAAAGGCTGCAGTAAGACAGAGCACATTAGAACAGCTATAGGAACTTATAGGATAGAAGAAATAAGGCTCAACATTTTGTTACAGAGTCTCTTTTAGGTGGCCACACACGATACAATAAAATGATCAGATTTTACAGCAAGTCGATAAAAATGATCGTATCTCTTGAAAAAATCGAAAGCTTTATTTTCATTTGACTGAAAAATCCGATCAGATTTCCAGTTTTTTTTTTCGATTTAAATCGATCCGGAATGCCAGATATTTCTCTTCAATTTCTACTAAAGATTGTATGGTGTGTGTTGGATTGTCAATTTATTAATATACACACCCTATCAATTTTCTCAGAGTTTCCAATCATTTTTTATCATAATTGAGGTAAAATTGAACATACGTGTGTGGTACATTGGATATATTTTTGAAATGTCACAATCGGTCAGAAAAATTGATTGCAATTCTTAAATTGAACAGATATTTAGAAAATTGTATGGTGTGTGACCACCTTTAGGGTTGATGTACTAACTGCCAGTAATCTTGCTGTTCCTACCGCCAGCCGTATGCCACTCGTTATGCTATTAGTGTGACCGGCGGCACAAAACAGCGAGCATTGCTACAGTATTTCGGGTTATGCAGGTAACGTAAGACGCATTACCATAGTAACACTTGCATTAATTGTGAACAATGGGTCCCCCTAATAGCGTTACGGATGGTACACCGCTGGCGGTAGTAACAGCAATATTACCAGCAGTTAGAGCAACACTCCCCTTACTGTTGAGGTGAAAAATAAGTAAGGTGGGCTTGACTCATGAAAAAAAAATCTAAGTATTTGTCTGCTCAGGTGCAGCTTTTCTGTTATATTTCACATCGTGGGTCAAGTAAGGGCTGGGATTTACTATGGCGATTTTGGCAGCGTTTTTGGATCGCCGACAATTGCCAGCAATTCCAAAAAAAACCACTTTGCTCATTTATTAAAATCTGCGGGAACCTACTAGCACGACTGCGATTAGGGTTAATCGCAATCGCAAGACATGCAGCATTTTGAGCGCTCAATGCTGTGTAATTGATTTTGCAGAAATTTGGGGGCTGAATGTTTAGAATTTTAAATAACGTTATTTATACTTACTGAGTGCCCCGATTTCTGGCTTTTGCTCGTAGCCCCGCCCCCTAGCAGCCTAGCTCACTGGCACCTGTGACCTATTCCATTAGGGGGCGGGGCTACGGATGGAAGCCAGACATCCGGACACCTGGTGAGTATAATCATGCTTATTTGGGGAAAAAAAACTGTGTACTGAACAGAGTTTCCAAATTGGATAGTAATACAAGCACAATTTATTCATTTATCACATTTATCACATGGTGACATTTTTACTGCTGGCTGGTGATGTCAGTGGAAGGAGATGCTGCTTGCTTCTTTGGCAGTTGGAAACAGCGGTTATTTCCCACAATGGAGCAAGGCTCCCACAGTGTGATGTCAGGACCTTAGAGCTGTGAGGCGCTGACATCACACTGTGGGAGGGGTTTCACCAAAAAATCAGCCATACAGAGCCCCCTGATGATCCGTTTGAGAAGGAAAATATTTCTCATGAGAAAGTGGGTATCAGCTACTGATTGGGATGAAGTTCAATTCTTGGTCACGGTTTCTTTTTAAAAAGCCAGAGTCTCTAATAACACTTGAACCAGGTTGAGTTGTTTTTCCCCCAGGCTTATCCATGTTTCTTCGGTATTGCAGGTTACGTCCAGGCTTCCAAGCGAGATAAGAAGTTTTTCACTTGTGCCCCCAATTTCTCCTACGCGGCCCTGTGCGAGTGTGTGCGCAGGATCTTCATCTATCGTCAGCCCGCCCCCGTCGCCACGGTGCTGTACAACAGGAAGGAGGGGCGGCATGTGGGACAGGTTGCCAAGCAGCAAGTGGCCAGCCTGGAGAGCAGCGATCCCATCTTAGGCTTTCAAGCCTCCAACGAGCACCTGTTTGTTCTAACCTCAAAGAAATTATTTGTCATCAGAGTAAATAGCGACTGATAATTAGTCAATTTCCCTTTAATCTCCACAGACCAAAACATGCCTACGAGAGCCTCTCCAGCCCCCCCGCCGGTGTGGGAGCAGCTTCCATTTTTTTTAATGGTTTCTATTGAATTTCCAGATGAATAAAATATTTAAACATGTGATATGTGTCATATAGCTGCTGATCTTGAATGGCTGGAAATCCCTATATTGATACTTTACAGAGTAATTACCTGTCATGCGTGGGGGATTTCTCGTAAAACAGCAGCAATAACCTCCACCATTATTTACCTGCAAAATGGCTTTTTTTTTTTTTTTTTTTTTAACAAATACTCATTTAATTGCAGACATGGGCCTCAATTCACTAAGAGCAGTTCGGTAATAAAATGTTTGGTCAGTAAAATACCACATTCGTTATTTTACACTTACACAAAGATTTTATTTTACACAAAGATTTCCTGCATGCGGTAGAAGTTCAGTAATTTACGGAACAAACGTTCTTCAATTCACTAAACCCTGCCCGGTAGGGCCTTTTTACACTTAATTCGTTGCGTAGCGCATGCATTTGCGTTAGTACGCATTTTTTTCCCTGAAATGTAGAAAAAAAGCTATTGGTTACAATCCCCAAATGCTGGCATCCGCACAAAAAGAGTGCAGCACTCTTTTTTTGCGGATCCCAGCGTGTGGGGATTGTAATTAGGGGTTCTTTTTACATTTTTGGAAAAAAACGCATACTGACGCATGCGCTACGCAACAAATTATGTGTAAAAGGAATCCTAAGGCCCCGTTGCTCTCAGTTATAACTAAAAGGACAACTGATTTTCAAAGCAATGCCCATGTTTTCCTATGGCACCTTTGACACTTAACGCGTTTTTACTGAAACATTTTTCACAATGCACTGCTATGGAGAAGAAAAAAAAAAGTGTAAACTGGGCCTAAGTCTCAGCAGTTTTGGAGCAGGTCAGGCAGGAAGCTATAAGTCTTCCCAAAAGTGCTGTAACAATGTAGGGATAAGTATAGCAGATGAGTCACAGTCCATTTGGTGGTGCAGAGGAACACGGAGGAGAGGGCCCTGCCAAATAGACTTACAATTTAAGAGGTGGGGGGGGGTGTAAATACAAGGGAGGAGGATGGATTTATGAAGATGGCAGGTAAGCAATGGTGAACAGATGGGTCTTTAATGCCTGCTTAACCTCTTTGCCGGTTATCCCGAGCTTAGCTCGGGGTAACCTGCGTAGGAGGATTTCTCAGGCCCCGCTGGGTCGATTTTCACAATTTTTTTTTTACTGCACGCAGCTAGCACTTTGCTAGCTGTGTGCAGTTTCCGCTCACCGCCAATTCGCCGCTACCCGCCGCGCCCCCCCCCCCCCCTCCAGACCCCTTGCGCAGCCTGGCCAATCAGTGCCTGGCAGCGCTGAGGGGTGGATTGGGATACCCTCTGACGTCCCATGGCGACCGGGGAAGCCCATCAGGAAATCCAGTTCTGAACGGGATTTCCTGCTTACTCTGATCGCCTTCGGATAGGGGGATGCCGCTTGTCAGCGGCTATCATGTAGCTCGCTACATGATTTAAAAAAAAAAAAAAAAAAAAAGTGCTGCGCTGCCCCTTTGCCGCCAGAATTGTAACGGCAAGGGGGGTTAAATGAGTTGAATGGGAGGGAGGGTGTTCCATAGTGTAGGGGCTGCTCTGGAAAAGTCTTGGAGCCTCGTGAGGGGAGTGGAGATAGAGGATTGGGGAGTATCTATGAATGAAAACCAAAAAGTATGAATAAAGGGGAGGTATGGTGGATGGATTTGTATGCCATGCAGAGCAGCTTACATTTTATTAGAGGGGGACAGGAAGGTAGTGATGGGACTTGTGAAGAAGGGCAGCTGAAGAGGAACGGCAGGAGAAGTGAATAAGTCTGGCAGATGCATACATAGCAGAGGGTGGAGTCTGGTTACAGAAAGTCAAGAAAGGATGGCGTTGCAGTAGTCCAGACAGAAAATTACCAGAGCATGGACCAGGAATTTTGGCGGTGTCGGGGGTTTGGTAGGGGCGAATGTTGTGGAGATAGAAGTGGCAGGACCTGGAGCCGTTCTGGATGTGGGGGGTGAAGGAGAGTTCCGAGTAGAGGGTGACACCCAGGCACCAGGTTTGAGGGATGGGGGGAGGGTGGATGGATGTGTTTAATAGGAATACAGATGTCGAGCAGAGAGCTATAGTGCTGTTTGAGACCTATATAGTCTATAGATCCATAGCAATCCTGGTCTTGAATTGATGAAGATTGCCTGAAACAGCTGTCTGCAAGTGTCACAGGTATGGCTCTGCAATGTTGGGCCGAACCTCCGATTTTAGGTTCGCGAACTTTCGCGGAACGTTCGGTTCGCGTTAAAGTTCGCGAACCGCAATAGACTTCAATGGGGATGCGAACTTTGAAAAAGAAAAATTATGCTGGCCACAAAAGTGATGGAAAAGATGTTTCAAGGGGTCTAACACCTGGAGGGGGGCATGGCGGAGTGGGATACACGCCAAAAGTCCCCGGGAAAAGCAGCACATTGAATGCTAAATGACAGGCCTAAAGTGCTTTAAAACATCTTGCATGTGTATACATCAATCAGGTAGTGTAATTAAGGTACTGCTTCACACTGACACACCAAACTCACCGTGTAACGCACCGCAAACAGCTGTTTGTGTAGTGACGGCCGTGCTGGACTGGTGCGCACCATGGCGAGAGTGCAGGTTTTGGTGGCTTTACAGCCCATATGGTCGCCTGGCTGATGTAGCTGAAAGACAGAACAGTGACTGTCCAGCTGATCAAATTTGGTCTGACCACAATGAAGCAACGACCTTATTATCTTTTGTGTGCCCCCCGAGACACTCATCTAGGCGCCGGTCATTGCTTCATTGTGATACGCAAGCCCCTTCACTACGGCAAGGTAATGATCACGAAGGGGAATGGGCGCATGTACATGCCTTTTCTTTTGTTGTTGCAGCTGCCCGCAGTGCAGCCAGAAAAATTAGGCAGTCATGTACACGCACCAGAAAAATTATTACACCGGCCGCTGCTAGCAGCGGCCTAAAAAATTCAGCAATCCGCCTGGAGTCCCGGACTCTGTTGGTGGTGGCGGAGAAGGTAGTCAAGCGGCCTGCAGGCAGACATGCTGTGTGGAGGGACTGGGAGCGACTTAGTCTTCTTGGGGCAGGCCAGGCAGCCAGTCACACGGCGTGCAGGCAGAGATGCTGTGTGTGCGGGGACTGACTTAGTCTTGGGGCGAGCAGCAGCCCTCCGGGATCCATGCCTCATTTATTTTGATAAAGGTGAGGTACTTAACACTTTTGTGACTTAGGCGACATCTCTTCTCAGTGATAATGCCTCCAGCTGCGCTGAAGGTCCTTTCTGACAGGACGCTTGCGGCAGGGCAGGAGAGAAGTTGGATGGCAAATTGGGACAGCTCTGGCCACAGGTCAAGCCTGCGCACCCAGTAGTTCAAGGGTTCCTCATCGCTGTTCACAGCAGTGTCTACATCCACACTTAAGGCCAGGTAGTCGGCTACCTGCCGTTCCAGGCGTTGGTGGAGGGTGGATCCGGAAGGGCTACGGCGAGGCGTTGGACTAAAGAACGTCCGCATGTCCGACATCACCATGAGATCGCTGGAGCGTCCTGTCTTTGACTGCGTGGATACGGGAGGAGGATTAGTGGCAGTGGTACCTTGCTGGCGTTGTGCTGTCACATCACCCTTAAAGGCATTGTAAAGCATAGTTGACAGCTGGTTCTGCATGTGCTGCATCCTTTCCACCTTCAGGTGAGTTGGTAACAGGTCCGCCACTTTGTGCCTGTACCGAGGGTCTAGTAGTGTGGCCACCCAGTACAGCTCATTCTCCTTGAGGTTTTTTATACGGGGGTCCCTCAACAGGCAGGACAGCATAAAAGACGACATCTGCACAAAGTCGGATCCAGTACCCTCCATCTCCTCTTGCTCTTCCTCAGTGACGTCACGTAAGTCAACCTCCTCCCCCCAGCCGCGAACAATACCACGGGAAGGTTGAGCAGCACAAGCCCCCTGCGACGCCTGCTGCGGGTGTTCTCCTGCCGCCGTCCCCTCCTCCTCCCCCAAAGAAACACCTTGCTCATCATCCTCTGAGTCTGACTCATCTTCTGCACACGACTTCTCTACTTCCTCCTTCTCCCCCCTCTGTGCTGCCGCAGGTGTTGAGGAAACAGCTGGGTCTGATGAAAGTTGGTCCCATGCCTGTTCCTGCCGTAACGGTTCCTGGTCACGCTCATTCGCAGCTTCATCCGCCACTCTACGCACAGCACGCTCCAAGAAGTAAGCGTAGGGAATTAAGTCGCTGATGGTGCCCTCACTGCGGCTCACCAGGTTGGTCACCTCCTCAAACGGCCGCATGAGCCTGCATGCATTTTTCATCAGTGTCCAGTTGTCGGGCCAGAACATCCCCATCCTCCCAGACTGTTTCATTCTACTGTAGTTGTAGAGGTACTGGGTGACGGCTTTCTTCTGTTCTAGCAGGCGGGAGAACATGAGCAGGGTCGAATTCCAGCGAGTCGGGCTATCGCAAATGAGGCGTCTCACCGGCATGTTGCTTTTCCGCTGAATTTCCGCAAAGCGTGCCATGGCTGTGTAAGACCGCCTCAAATGCCCACAGAACTTCCTGGCCTGCTTCAGGACATCCGCTAAGCCAGGGTACTTTGCCACAAATCTTTGATCAACTAGATTCATGACATGTGCCATACAGGGTATGTGTGTCAGCTTCCCCATATGCAAAGCGGCAAGCAGATTGCTGCCGTTGTCGCACACCACGTTGCCTATCTCCAGGTGGTGCGGGGTCAGCCACTCATCCACCTGTTTCTTAAGAGCAGCCAGGAGAGCTGCTCCAGTGTGACTCTCCGCTTTGAGACAAGACATGTCTAAGATGGCGTGACACCGTCGTACCTGGCATGCAGCATAGGCCCTGCGGAGCTGGGGCTGTGTAGCTGGAAAGGAGAACTGCCACTCAGCCAAGGAGGAGGAGGACAGCGAAGAGCATGTAGCAGGAGGAAAGGAGGTGGCAGGAGGCCTGCCTGCAAGCCGTGGAGGTGTCACAATTTGGTCCGCTGCGCCCTGCTTGCCATCGTTCACCACCAGGTTGACCCAATGGGCTGTGTACGTAATGTAGCGGCCCTGCCCGTGCTTGGCAGACCAGGCATCCGTGGTCAGGTGTACCCTTGACCCAACGCTCTTCGCAAGAGATGACACCACCATTGAAATTGCCCAAATAAACAGGTTTTTGTGACCCTAGGCTATGACGTCTTCGGCCTAGGGGCCCGAAACTCACCAGTCATGTTCCCCCTAAGGGTCCCTACAATGCTAGAAAATTTGCCACTGCTGAGCCATTGCCCTTTGAAAAGATGTGAGATTTTGGAAAGTGAAATAGGGAGGCAATGAAAGCCTATGGGGGATTTTTACCAATTTTGGACCCCTGTAACTCTGGTTTGCAGAGATGTAGGGACCCCATCTTTGGAATCCAAGTCTAACAATATGTCTTCTACCTGCATGAGACATTTCGTGAAATTCAGACGTTGCTAACGGCCATGGCTGAGATTTATGTACGTCAGCATCACTACCATTGAAATTGCCCAAATAAACAGGTTTTTGTGACCCTAGGCTATGACCTCTTCAACCTAGGGGCCCGAAACTCACCAGTTATGATCCCCCTAACAGTTCCTACAGTGCTAGAAAATTTGCCACTGCTGAGCAATTGCCCTTTGAAAAGATGTGAGATTTTGGAACTGTAAATAGGAGGCCCAATGAAAGCCTATGGGGGATTTTACCAATTTTGGAGCCCTGTAACTCTGGTTTGCAGAGATGTAGGGAACCCTTCTTTGGAGCCCAAGTCTAACAATATGTCTTCTACCTGCATGAGACATTTCGTGAGATTCAGACGTTGCTAACGGCCATTGCTGCGATTTATGTACGTCAGACTCGCCGCCATTGAAATTGCCCAAATAAACAGGTTTTTGTGACCCTAGGCTATGACCTCTTCGGCCTAGGGGCCCGAAACTCACCAGTCATGTTCCCCCTAAGGGTCCCTACAATGCTAGAAAATTTGCCACTGCTGAGCAATTGCCCTTTGAAAAGATGTGAGATTTTGGAAAGTGAAATAGGGAGGCAATGAAAGCCTATGGGGGATTTTTACCAATTTTGGACCCCTGTAACTCTGGTTTGCAGAGATGTAGGGACCCCATCTTTGGAATCCAAGTCTAACAATATGTCTTCTACCTGCATGAGACATTTCGTGAAATTCAGACGTTGCTAACGGCCATGGCTGAGATTTATGTACGTAAGCATCACTACCATTGAAATTGCCCAAATAAACAGGTTTTTGTGACCCTAGGCTATGACCTCTTTGGCCTAGGGGCCCGAAACTCACCAGTCCTGTTCCCCCTAAGGGTCCCTACAATGCTAGAAAATTTGCCACTGCTGAGCAATTGCCCTTTGAAAAGATGTGAGATTTTGGAAAGTGAAATAGGGAGGCAATGAAAGCCTATGGGGGATTTTACCAATTTTGGACCCCTGTAACTCTGGTTTGCAGAGATGTAGGGACCCCATCTTTGGAATCCAAGTCTAACAATATGTCTTCTACCTGCATGAGACATTTCGTGAAATTCAGACGTTGCTAACGGCCATGGCTGAGATTTATGTACGTCAGCATCACTACCATTGAAATTGCCCAAATAAACAGGGTTTTGTGACCCTAGGCTATGACCTCTTCGGCCTAGGACTGCATTGAACGCGACCCACGCATTGTGCGCATTCTGGACAACACCAATTACTGGGTTTATACCCTTCTGGATCCACAGTACAAACACAATGTTCCAAAACTGCTTGAAGAAAGAGTCAGACAGGTCAAAATGGAAGAATACCAGCAGGCCCTTGTGGAGACTTTAGAGAGGAGATTGACATCCTCCCCCTCCTCTAGCCAGTTGTACGCCGACAGACTGACTTCCGCAAACCCAGGACGACCAGGAGGGCAGCAAACAACACAAGCCGCAGCTAGTGCCCAAAAGGGAATGGTATCGGCAGTGTCCTTGGAGTGGGAAAATTTTCTGACACCCATGCAGCAGCACACAGAACAGCAAGCGTGCAGATCCACCTCCAACACCGATCGCCTGGAGAAGATGGTCAAGGACTACATGTCAGATGGCATAGCTGTGTTGAACAATCCATCTGCACCCTTCAACTATTGGGTATTGAAGCTAGACACCTGGCACGAACTGGCAATGTACGCAATAGAGGTGCTGGCTTGCCCGGCAGCCAGCGTTATGTCGGAACGCTGTTTCAGTGCTGCCAGAGGCATCGTCACAGATCGGCGTATCCGCCTCTCCACAGAAAATGCAGACCATCTGAATCAAATTAAAACGAATCAATCCTGGATTGGAAACGACTACGCAACACTCCCGGACCCCAACCAAGTAACATGAACAATGAACATCTGTGATGGGTTAGCGTTTCCGGTCCCTGTTTATTGAACCTCTCATCTTTATTACATTTATGACTGCATGGCGACAAAATGCAAATTGCTATCCGCACGCTTCTTGTCCTCATGCAAGGCCTGCGTTGTTGTCTCAAAGCGTGGCCTTCTCCTCCTGCGCCACCCTCCTCCTGTTCCATCACGTGTGCTGCTGCTGGGTTAGCGTTACCGGTCCCTTTTCCTGGAACCTCTCATCTGTATTACATTTATGACTGCATGCCGACAAAATGCAAATTGCTATCCGCACGCTTCTTGTCCTCATGCAAGGCCTGGGTTGTTGTGTCTCAAAGCGTGGCCTTCTCCTCCTGCGCCGCCCTCCTCCTGTTCCATCACGTGTGCTGCTGCTTGGTTAGCGTTACCGGTCCCTTTTCCTGGAACCTCTCATCTGTATTACATTTATGACTGCATGCCGACAAAATGCAAATTGCTATCCGCACGCTTCTTGTCCTCATGCAAGGCCTGGGTTGTTGTGTCTCAAAGCGTGGCCTTCTCCTCCTGCGCCGCCCTCCTCCTGTTCCATCACGTGTGCTGCTGCTGGGTTAGCGTTACCGGTCCCTTTTCTTGGAACCTCTTATCTGTATTACATTTATGACTGCATGCCGACAAAAAGCATGTTACCTGTGCAAAGAAAACAGACATTTCCTGCATTTAAAAGACAGTTTTCCCTTTGAAACTTTAAAATCGATTTTCTCAAAAACTATAAGCTCTTTTTGCTAAAAAAAAAATTTCCTCTTGTACCCACTCCCAAGGTGCACATACCCTGTAAATTTGGGGTATGTAGCATGTAAGGAGGCTTTACAAAGCACGAAAGTTCGGGTCCCCATTGACTTCCATTATGTTCGGAGTTCGGCTCGAACACCTGAACATCGCGGCCATGTTCGGCCCGAACCCGAACATCTAGATGTTCGCCCAACACTACACGTGACCTGTTCGGCCAATCACAGCGCTAGCCGAACGTTTGGGTAACATTCGGCCATGCCCTCTTAGTTCGGCCATATGGCCGAACAGTTTGGGCGAACACCATCAGGTGTTCGGCCGAACTCGAACTTCACCCGAACAGGGTGATGTTCTGCAGAACCCGAACAGTGGCGAACACTGTTCGCCCAACACTAGCTGTACATAGGTGGCGATACATGGTGCAGGACACTGCCACAAGCTGTTTCTGACGAAGAGCTGCCCCAGCTTCTTTCAGCAACTTCTCTCCTCCTACTACTCTCTGACTCCCCCTCTGAACTGTCCCCCTCTTCATCTCCTCTATTGGGAACATACAGAGGATCCCTATCATCGTCATCATCGTAATCATCCTGCCCAGCTTCGCTTGCCTCAGACAAATCCAAACATGCATCATCAGTAGGTCCTTCATCCTCCTCACACGTTACATCCATAGTGTTGCCGCGTAACTCAGACATATGAGCTGGTGAAAATTCATCTGGCTGTAACAACAATGGCTGTGCATCAGTGATTTCAACACTAAATAATTCTTGCGAAGTGTCAAATGCAGCGGAAGTGGTGCTAGTAGTAGCGCTGGTGGCTGAGCAAGATGAGGTGTTCTGTGTCACTAAATACTCAACCACGTCCTGACAATCTTGGGAGATGATGGGACGTGCCTTCTTCCGAGCACTGTACTGTGGGCCAGGTCCACACGAAATTACATTTACACGACCTCGCGCAGACCTGCCGGGTGGCCTTCCTCTGGCTCTGGCACTACCTCTTCCTCTACCTGTTTTGTCCATATCGGGTATGCACGGAGTGGTATATCACACTGCGTGCACTTACGTAGGTAGGGTTCACTTAACTGCACAGGTATGCGCACTGATGCGGTGGGTTCACTGAACAGAACAGGTATACAGTGGCGGGTTCACAGAACAGGTATGCAGTGGCAGGTTCACTGAACAGTACAGGTATACAGTGGCGGGTTCACTGAACACAACAGGTATGCAGTGGCGGGTTCACTGAACAGAACAGGTATACAGTAGCGGGTCCACTGAACAGAACAGGTATGCAGTGGCGGGTTCACTGAACAGTACAGGTATACAGTGGCGGTTTCACTGAACACAATAGGTATGCAGTGGCGGGTTCACTGAACAGAACAGGTATGCAGTGGCAGGTTCACTGAACAGAACAGGTATGCAGTGGCGGGTTCACTGAACAGTACAGGTATACAGTGGCGGGTTCACTGAACACAATAGGTATGCAGTGGCGGGTTCACTGAACAGAACAGGTATACAGTAGCGGGTCCACTGAACAGAACAGGTATACAGTGGCGGGTTCACTGAACAGAACAGGTATACAGTAGCGGGTCCACTGAACAGAACAGGTATGCAGTGGGGTTCACTGAACAGTACAGGTATACAGTGGCGGGTTCACAGAACAGGTATGCAGTGGCAGGTTCACTGAACAGAACAGGTATGCAGTGGCGGGTTCACTGAACAGTACAGGTATACAGTGGCGGGTTCACTGAACAGAACAGGTATGCAGTGGCGGGTTCACTGAACAGAACAGGTATACAGTAGCGGGTCCACTGAACAGAACAGGTATACAGTGGCGGGTTCACTGAACAGAACAGGTATACAGTAGCGGGTCCACTGAACAGAACAGGTATGCAGTGGCGGGTTCACTGAACACAACAGGTATGCAGTGGCGGGTTCACTGAACAGGTATACAGTGGCGGGTTCACTGAACACAACAGGTATACAGTGGCGGGTTCACAGAACAGGTATGCAGTGGCAGGTTCACTGAACAGAACAGGTATGCAGTGGCGGGTTCACTGAACAGTACAGGTATACAGTGGCGGGTTCACTGAACAGGTATACAGGGGCGGGTCCACTGAACAGAACAGGTATGCAGTGGCAGGTTCACTGAACACAACAGGTATGCAGTGGTGGGTTCACTGAACAGGTATGCAGTGGTGGGTTCACTGAACAGGTATGCAGTGGTGGGTTCACAGTACAGGTATGCAGTGGTGGGTTCACAGAACAGGTATGCAGCCAGGAACAAGCTAAGCCTAACTAATCTTTCCCTATGAGAGACAGTCTGCAGCAGCTCGCCCTACTCTCACTAATGCAGGCACACGAGTGACCGTAATGGCCGACGCTGCCTGCCTTATATAAGGGGGGTGGGGCTCCAGGGGCTAGTGTAGCCTAATTGGCTACACTGGGCCTGCTGACTGTGATGTAGAGGGTCAAAGTTGACCCTCCATGTGCATTATGGGGCGAACTGAACTTCCGCAAAGGTTCGCCTGCGGGACGCGAACGCGAATCACGGAAGTTCGCATGGAACCGTTCGCAGGCGAACCGTTCGGCCCAACTCTATGGCTCTGTACAATTAATAGGCTATAAGGGTATTGTACAGTACAATGTTTGCCTGGCTTTTGAGAGACCTATAGGAACGGGTCACATGAGGCGCCGCTGTATTCAGAGAGGAAGGAAGACTTTACGCGTGGCTGGTGATCCCATCGCTAATCTGCTGAGAGCGGGTGAGTGATGCGGCGCTGGTGCAGCAGCAGATACCCGGCATCGTGTGGATCACAGCTCGGATGCCGCAGGCCGGCAGAGAGGAGATGCTTTCTTGGAGGAAGCAGAGTGAGGTAAGCGACAGCGTAGCGCCTGCAATGCACAGCCCAATGTGTTGCTCCGGTCCGGCTTTGGACATACACATTGAGGAGTAGCATCCTCACAATGTTTTGCTTCAGGCGGAAAAAAGGTCTACAACCGACCCTGGTCAGTTAGACTTCGCTTAGGGAAGTTGATCGAGGTGTTTTAGCCGCCATTTGAGCGGTTCTTTGTAGTATCATATCATGAATCTTTCTTTTGTCCCTGTCCAGACAGATTAGTTACAGTGCCATGGGCTGCAGACTTCAGTGCAATGTTGCACACCGTGAACACAGGAACATTAAGATCCCTGGAGATGGATTCGTAGCTTTGGGATTATCCGCGATTTTCTATCATCTTGGCTCGCAAATCCTCAGACAATTCTTGGCTCCCCTTTCTTGTCTCCAGGCTCAGTGTGGTAAACACAACCAACATAAGACTAGATTGAATCAACATTTCTGCATTTTAACTGGCTGCAATTTTCCAAGTTAACAGGACCTGTTAAGAGGCGCTGTAGTGACATATAGTAGAATGCATTTTTCAGGATACACGCTTTTACATGAATTATCCTAGTTTCTGCATCAGAAACAGTACAGATACAGTTGCAGATAATACAGTGCTTTATACAGTACAGGTAGCTATACAGTGCTTTATATTGGTATGTAATCTCACCCTCCCAGCAATGCTTAGCCTAGGCTGTTTATTATGCAGGGCATTCTGGATGACCCGAGATCTTTTCTACTGGCTTTAGCACTCTCAGTATTCAAACATTCCATAGCTTGTAAATTGCGGTAAATACAGACTAAATTATAAATGAGCTAGTCCTATAGCTCAGTAAATAATGGTAAGCCCTATAGCCCATTGAACCGTTGCACACCCGCTATGCCCTGCACAGGCACTACCGCAACCCACACCTGACTACAACGACCGCAGTACTGCATCTGTGCAGTGTAGCAGCATACACAGATGCAGGTGGATGAGTAAGCAATTTTATTAACCACTTTACCCCCAGCCGTACGGATTTCTCCGTCCCTTTTTCCACCCCGTTACCACCAAAGGACGGAGAAATCCGTACCTGACGCCGCTCCCGCTTGCTCGTCCGCGTGCCCCCGCGGTCATGCGTGCCGCCGCCCGCTCGCCCGGAGATCAATGAACGGGGAAAAAATTTCCCCATTTGTTGATCTAAGCCCCCCGCAATGATCAGCTGCTTCTACGAGAAGCAGCGCGATAATTGTGGAAAAAAAAAGTTGCCCAGCCTCCCTGAACTTCCTGCAAGCATACTTCCTGTACACTTGCAGGTCGCATAAACAAAAACTCAATGTAGCCATCTTGTGGCCAAATAGTAAAACTACACCCTAAAGCATTTTTCATATACAAATACATTAGCTATACATTAAAAATTAACTCATTACCTCCCACACTCCCCAATTTTTTTATGTAATTAAAAAAAATTCAATTAAAAAAATACATAAATAGTTACCTTAGGGACTGAACTTTTTAAATATATATGTCAAGAGGGTATAACACTGTTACCGTACTTTATAAACTATGGGCTTGTAATTAGGGATGGACGCAAAACTGAAAAAAATGCACCTTTATTTCCAAATAAAATATTGGCGCCAAACATTGTGATAGGGACATAATATAAACGGTTTTATAACCGGGACAAATGGGCAAATAAATTTCATGGGTTTTAATTACAGTAGCATGCATTATTTATAAACTATAAAGGCCGAAAACTGAAAAATACATTTTTTCCTATTTTCCCATTAAAACACATTTAGCATAAAATAATTCTTGGCATAATGTCCCACCTAAAGAAAGCCTAATTGGTGGCGGAAAAAACAAGATATAGTTCATTTCATTGTGATAAGTAATAATAAAGTTATAGACAAATGAATGGAAGGAGCTTTGAAAGGTGAAAATTGCTCTGGTGCTCAAGGGGTAAAACCCCTCAGTGGTGAAGTGGTTAATTGTCAGCCATACTATCTCAGAAAAAAAACAACACATGTATAAGTAGATAAATACATGTTCTACTTACATAACATATGTATTGCACTGTCCACATTTTGATTTTAGTGGATTTTCTGAAGTATAAAAAGAGAAAATCCTTCTTGGTATTTCACATTTTAACTCTGGCTCTTTTGAAGCCAATCCTGATGTAATTTCCTCCCTTGCTCTCCTCTGCCTGATTTGCCCGCCCTTCACTATAGATGGTGCATTGTCTCCGCATGAGAAATATTGGCCAATCAGAGAGGAACAGAGGTGTGGGAGGGGAAAACAGGAGGGAAAGAGTCTTCAGCCAATCAGAATGCATTAGTTTAGTCTGAGGGGAATTAGAGAAGCAAAAAAGGACATCCCAGCATGCCCTGCATCTTCCTTTTTGCGTACCAAATTTTGTGTGTACCAAATAAGTCAGGCAAGCTGGGGAATGATCACTTATCAACAAGAAAAGTAATAGTGATTTTAACTTTTGGATTGCCTGGTTAGCATTCTTATTACTTGTTTCCCAGCTAAAAATAAAGAATTGATATTATGCCCGACAGTTACACTTTAAAGAGAACCTGTAACGACAAAAAGTTCCCCTGGGGGGTACTCACCTCGGTAGGGGGAAGCCTCTAGATTTTTTCAAGGCTTCCCCCATCCTCCTGTGTCCCACGGCGGTCTCATTGTGCCCCTCCGAACAGCAGGGATGTAAATATTTACCTTCCCAGCGCACGCGCAGTATCTGCTCTCCGCTCGTAGATAGGCGGAAAATGCCGATCGCAACGGAGGGGGAAGCCACATTGGGACCCTGAGGCTTCCCCCTACCGAGGTGAGTACCCCCCAGGGGAACTTTTTTTTGTTATAGTCTCTTTGTTACTTTCATTACAGTTCCTCTTTTACAGATTAACATCACATGCTTGAAATACCATTATTTCATACAATGCTAGTAACGTGATGGTAATTTTGTCCTGACCATTTTTGACATTTTGTGTGAAATGTTTCCGATTCCCTCCTCAGTCTGGTACACACATCCAATTTTGATTGGCCAAGGACTGGACAATTTGACTACTTCCATGTAGGATAAGAGCTTGCCTAAACAATCTGTTTTGTTGGCCCTCCTGCTACATGAAGGTGGTAAGAATAAGGCAGGCGTGGACATGCAGGAAGTGTTGTAGTGGTGGAAGTTGTAGCGAATCTCCTGGTGTTTCCCGCCATATGAGGCACAGACGGACCGTAGACCAGCCGCATCAATGACAGCTTGAGCCTGTTCGGGGAACTCGGATTACAATAATGAAACGGGCATTTAAATAATTATTGAGATTCGCTTTGTTTCATTCTCACTCCTCGGTAGCGGCAGTCGGCTTTGTGACAGGATGAGTAATCATGTAATTGGTCCCCATTGCCGGCACGGTTCTCCCGGGTGCCGTATAGAAGGGACGAGAGGTGGCAGCGGTGCGGATTAATTGCCGCACTTGTACTTTTCTATTATCCTTCCTAAGTGCCATTACACAGAATGCTGCCCGTCCTGCCGGTCTCACCGCTGCCTCTTAACCCTCTTAAAGGAAAATCCCACTTCTGCTGAATAACTTCTATAACACGTAATTACTGCACAAAGCATTTAGTGGTATTAAGCATTCTGTCGCAGTCATCTCTCGTCTCTTGGTAACTTCCCTTGCAGGGTCTATAGTTATGTGTATATTGTACTTTTTACTTTGAAAAATTTCACTACAAACTTACCCGTTAAAAAAAAAGTTTTACTTCTACCCTGGAATCATGGCTGCAGTTCTCCTTCCTTAGATTAGTCACTCCAAGAATGCTCAGCTTTCTACTCCCATAACTGGGGCCCGGAAGGAGAACAAGGTAGCTATCAGACTACAAGGAGCTGGTAGGAGCCCTGGGTAAGTAAAAAAACAAAACAAAAATTATTTTTTGTCTCAGGTATACTTTAAGCTATATATCTATGTATATATGTGTAAAGCCAGGACCTGCATACCTTAGACTTGTCAGTAATGAAAAGGATGATTTCTCAAACATGAGGAAGGCCTGAATTCATGTACTTGAAAAAAAGGAAAAATAGACTGGAATGGATTTCTTTATTTCTTCTTTGCTATACATCCTTGTTGTTTACGTTCTATTCTAATTCTCTTAGTTATTCTAACTCAATCAGTCAGTAAATAAAGAAAATAACATGGTTTGTACTAGATTTATTATTAAATTAAGGGGCATGTGATAGAATCAGAGTGGTCATATTGGGCTCAGTTCACTAAGGCCTGTTTGGTAAAAATGTCACCTGAGGTAAATTACATTATTTGTAAGTATTCACAAACGTTTTCACACATGCGGTAATAGTTTAGTAAATTATCTAAAAACTTCATGACAATTCCCAAAGATTTTTTTTAAATCTCATACGGGATTTTATTTGGTATTTTAACCACTTCGCCTCCAAGGGTTTTTCCCCTTAAAAAACCAGAGCAATTTTCACCTGTCAGTGCTCCTTCTATTCATTAGCCTCTAACTTTATTACTACTTGTCACAACAAAACAATCTATATCTTGTATTTTTTTTTTTGCCACCAATTCGGCTTTCTTTAGGGGGGGGGGGGGGGGGTACTTTTTGCTAACAATTATTTTATTAAAGAGTAACTGTCAGGCTGCAGAAGCTAATTTAAACCTCTATTCTCCTGTGTTAAACAGTTTAGAAGGAAGCCAAAAAGGCATTAGTGAAGATAAAAATCTCTCTTACCTTTGATGTGTGCTTATCAGCTAAGCTGTTAGACCCAAGCAGGACGCAAGCCGCATACTATACTGCAAAGCATTCTGGGGCCCTCCCCTCGGCTGCTAATGAGACGTTACAGCAGCTTGTAATCAGTCCAGCGCGTAGCACTGATAAATCTCCGGGCAGAGTACACTGCAGGAGTCAGCTATTGTTCCTAGCCACATGGCTCATTAATATTCACTGCACACTGTGTTATTCAGTAAGAGCTTTTCTGTGATCAGGAAGCAGGGAGGACATGACGACACAATTGGCTTCATAGGAGACAGACAAACATGGAACCTGCCATGAGCTGTCAGGAGCATCATTCTCTGCATATACTATATAAAAATTCTGTGAAGTACAAACGTGGACAGTGAAATGCATATGTAATGTAAGTACAGCCTATATTTAGCTACTGATATATGTGTTTATTTTCTCTGAGACCTTATACCTAACAGCTTCTCTTTAACTGTGTTTTAACAGGAAAAAAATGTATTACTCGGTTTTCGGCCATTATAGTTTTAAAATTATACATGCTACCGTAATTAAATACCCACACATTTTATTTGCCCATTTGTCCAGGTTATTGCAACGGTTACAATTTTTCACTAGTACAATTCATGGCGCTTATATCTTATTGGGAAATAAAGGTGCATTTTTTCAGTTTTGTGTCCATGCCTAAATACAAGTCCAGTAATATACCCTCTTGACATACATATTAAGGTTCAGTCCCTAAGGCAGGGGTACCCATTAGGTAGATCGCGATCTACTTGTAGATCACAAAGGACTTCATGGTAGATCCGACCCCACTACATTTAGCATTCTGTATATACAAGTGTGCTCCTAAAATTGTACATAGGTAGATCATTTTGACTTGCTAATTTTTTAAAGTAGCTCACAAGCCGAAAAAGTGTGGGCACCTCTGCCCTAAGGTAACTATTTATGTATTATTTTTTAATTTCAAACTTTGGGGTAACTATTGGGGAATGTGGGAGGTAAGGGGTTCATTTTAGATGGTAAAACATGTCTTTTAATGAAAAAAAAAAGTGTGTAGATGTAATTTTACTATTTGGCCACAAGATGTCCTCATGCATAGCTTCCGTATACGTAGTATTACTACGCAAAAAGGAATGAATGAGCGGATGTGTAAGTATCGTCTTTTGTGAATGGCAGCGCCGTCTAGCAGAAAGCTGCGGTCATTCACACAAGGACTTAGATCAATCAATGGGAACTGTGTTCCTATTCATTGATTTCCCAGCTGACCATTGGTGGCAGTAATGATTGTGGGAGGGCAAGCAGGAAGGGACGTAGTAGCTATGGCCCTGCACGGAAATATGAGATTTTGCAGGGACTTAGGCCCCGTTCACACTTGCGGTTCTCTGCCAAACGGACCGGATGACCTGACCGGATCCGGACCGGAACCGTACGGTTCTGATCCGGATCCGGTCAGTTTGCATCAGGTGTTCATCAGGATGCGATCCGGATCCGTTTGGCAAAAGATAGTAGAAAAGGAATAAAAATGTTGGGGTCTGGGAGGTCAGCAGAAGGTGGACCTGTGGAATCAGGCCCTCCGCTGTTTAGCACTCACCTCCACCTCCGACATACTGCCAACATTTCCAGCACGTTTAAAATCACTGCTGCTCCACTCCAAAATGCTTGCCCATGTGTCCCCATCCAAAATCGCCGCTTCAATACGCATAGGAAGTGGGGTAGAACATCCGGATTTTTAGCCAGTGTGTTGTGCGCTCTCCGGTTCTCATTGGTTTGTATTGGCCGGATGGTGCAGTCCGGCTCCGCTCCGGATACGGCTGCCGGAGGAGCCGGACCAAAAAATAGCGCATGTTGGGTCTTATGCCGGAGTCCGGATCCGGTCCGGATCCGGTCCGGACGAAACGGACGCATGTGAACGGACGCATAGGCTTTCATTGCTATGCCGTGCGTCCGTTCCGTCCGTTCTGCATGCGGTCCAGCTCCGGCACGGCGATTCCGGACGGCGACCGCTAATGTGAACCGGGCCTTAGTTACTCGTCCCGGGGGAGGGGGAGTGTTTTTTGATGAATTGTCGCAGTGCATGGAAAATGGAAGCCAGATCGAATACAGAAAAGCATTCTTTGTTATACTGACAATTGCAAGTCCAAGCTGCATAAAATTAAAGGAAACCTAAACTGAGAAGGATATGGCTTTTTCCTTTTAAAATAATACCAGTTGCCTGACTCTCCTGTGTCTCTAATACTTTTAGCCACAGCCCCTCAACAAGCATACAGATCAGGCACTCTGACTGAAGACAGACTGGATTAGCTGCATGCTTGTTTCAGGTCTGTGATTCAACCACTACTGCAGTGAAAGAGATCAGCAGGACTGCCAGGCAACTGGTATTGTTTAAAAGGAAACATCCATATCCCTCTCAGTTTAGGTTCCCTTTAGCATAACATTTCTATCAGCTCAAAACTATTAGTATCTTATTTAGCATTTTTTATGACTACACAATAATTCTGCAAAGTCCCTGTTATCTGGAAATCAGGCAACCGGAAATCTTAACTAACCGGCATTCCTGAGGGGTAACAGGGACTTTGCTGTTGGCGGGTTTTGAGGCTTTTTAAATACTTACCTGAGCCTCCAGTGACGTGTAACAGCCATCCTGCAGCTCCTAGCGGCTTCTGGCATTCGGGCACACAAGATGCTGTGTCACATGTCCCGATACAGGTCAGCAGACACGCCGGCTTGCATGCACAGGGGAAGCCAGAAACCTGCTGGGAGCCCGATAGGTGAAGCAGGAAGGCTGCTACATGCTACATGTCGCTGGAGGCTTGGTGAGTATTTGGAAAGGAAGGTGGAGGCGGAGGGTTGTGCTTTTTAGGCAGGTTGCTTTTTTAGCAGTCGGCGAGCACATGTATCTGGCATGGGGCGATCCCTGCTGGTGCCAGATACTCTGAACTTTGCTGAAATGTGATTTTATATTTTACAACTCGTGAAATTGGGAAAAAAAACATGAATTGTCTTATTTTCCTGAATAGTTTGAATTACCTTTCAACATTTCTCTACTGTCTGTTTCCCCTTTTCTCTCCTTAAAGAGGAACTTTCACAAAAATCTTAAAATTTAATACACATTCAAAGTACAGCCCAGATCACCTTCAAAGACTCGGATGACATCCTTGACGCATGAGACAAGTACATTTCTCCCAGACTAAAATGAGCCATAAATTACTTTTCTCCTATGTTGCTGTCATTTACAGTAAGTAGTAGAAATATGACATTACCGACACATTTTGGGCTAGTCTATCTCTCCATAGGGGATTCTCAGCATGGCCTTTATTCTTTATAAAGACATTCCCTGAAAAAGATTTGTACAAAGATGCCGGCCAGCCTCCCTACTCGCTGTACACTATTTTGGCAGTTGGACGGAGCAACTGCCATTCACTAAGTGCTTTTAAAAATAAAGAAAACCCTGATAACCCCCCTATGAAGAGATGGGCTAGTCCAAATCTGTCGGTAATGTCAGATTTCTACTACCTACTGTAAGTGACAGCAACATAGGAGAAAAGTAATTTATGGCTCATTTTACTCCGGAAGAAATGTACTTCTTATTTGTATTTGTTTTAAATTTTAATATTTTCGCGACAGTTCCTCTCCTCTGTAACCTCACAAATGGCTGTTTATCTTGCTGACACCTCCAGGCTGACATTTCAGTTGTTTTACTTCATTTCCTTTGTGAATTGATATTTACAGTATGAGTTATCAACCTCGCAAGTCGGTAATTTACCTCGCTAGTCAGTAAATTAAAGCGAACCTGTAACAAAAAAAAAAAAACATCTGCGGGATACTTACCTCAGGAGGGGGAAGCCTCAGGGTGCCAATGAGACTTTCCCGACCTCTGAAGCTTGAAGGAATCCAGCACTGGTTCCCCCCGAAACCCCCCTGACAAGCGGTGATATATTTACCTCTCCACGATACTGCGCAAGCGCACTAGCGGTTCTTCATTCGGGCTAGGCCAGTGATCTGCAAACTTGGCTTTACAGCTGTTAAGGAGCTACAAGTCCCACAATGCATTTGCCTTTATAAATCATGACTGTGGCTGTCAGACTCCTGCAATGCATTGTGGGACTTGTAGTTCCTTAACAGCTGATGAGCCAAGTTTGCACATCACTGGGCTAGGCGGAAATAGCCGAGCCCGATCGTATCCGTTTTACTGCGCAGGAGCAAAGGACTTGCACCCGTGCAGTAGAGCAGATACGATCGGCTGTTTCCATCTCCCCTTTAACAAAGAGCCGCTAGTGAGCCTGGGCAGGATCGCGGTAGGTAAATATTTACCTCACTGCTCTTCAGGGGGTCTCAGCACTTGAACGGAGGCATGGAAGAGGATGGGGGAAGCCTTGTTAGGATCCAGAGGCTTCCCCCTCCCGAGGTAAGTATCCCCCAGAGGGTTTTTTTACATTACAAATTATCTGAAAGTTTTCTGTTCATTTACAGCCCTTGTGAATTGACATTTGACAAAACGTTGGGTAGCTCAGTTGTTTTCTGCTTTATACATGCAGAAGTGCTTTGCGCATTGAGCCCATTATGTAGCGGCTGTCATGTTGTTTAGAACACAGAAGGTCGGAACATTTTCTGCTACATTTTTCACTTCCTGCTACTGGACCCGAAAGCAAAACAAAGAGACAGCTGCTCAGTTCATGCCGGTTATTTTCAACAAGTGAGTGTTGTGTTTTCCCCGGTGTTCTCCTTTAGCATGGGGCAGCCTGGCAGCTCTTGTGTGCGTTGGCAGAATCATGACGCCGGACACGCTATCTAATCACATCTGACATGGTTAGCGAGCTGCCTGGAGGAGGGATGTCAGCACATCATTAAAATGTCTCATGCGTCAAGGATGTCATCCGAGTCTTTGAAGGTGATCTGGGCTGTGTGAGATGGAGCAATAGAGGTGTCAGATAGACACGCTTTAACTACTTGAAGACCGCTCCACGCCAATTGGCGTGGACGCGGCGGCAGTCCCAGGATAGCCTAATGCCAATTGGGGTGCAGTCCTGGGGGCGAAGATTGCAGGGGTTCGCGCTCGCCGATGCACACGCATCCCTGCTTCAATGACGGAGCTCCGCTCCGCCATCAGCCTCCCAGTGGCGATCGCCACTAGAAGACTGTTAGTTTAACAGGGTACAGCTCTGCGATCTATGGCGGCGCTCTACAATACAGGGGACTGCCGTGTGACGCGGCTGTCCCCCTGGGGGAGACAGAAGTGATCGGCTGTCATAGGCTGAAGCCTAAGCCTATGACAGCTGATCACAGGGATTGGCTGGCTGGAGGAGGGAGGGTTTTTGAAAAGAAAAATAAATAAATAAGGACATTTATTTAAAAAAAAAGAATAAATATTTATAAAAAAAAATAAACATCCTGGCAGGGATCAGACCCCACCAACAGAAAGCTCTGTTGGTGGGGAGAAAAGGAGGTGGGACTCACTAGTGTGCTGAGTTGTGCGGCCCTGCAGCGAGGCCTTAAAGGGCCACTATCGCGAAAAAGTAGGCAGTTAAAATTTAACAGAACTGACAGGTTTTGGGCCAGTCCATCTCTTTGTGGTGGATTCTCAGGGCTTTCTTTGTTTTCAACAGCATTTCCTGAACAGCAGTTTAACTGCCAAAATAGTAAGATACCAGCCAGCCTCCCTATTCACTTGCACACTATTTTGTTTGTTAGACTTTGCAACTGCTGTTCATGAAATGCTGTTGAAAACAAAGAAAACCCTGAGAATCCCCATGAAGAGATGGACTGGCCCAAAACCTGTTGGTTTTGTCAGATTTTAACTGCCTACTTTTTCCGCGATAGTGGTCCTTTAAAGCTGCAGTGGCCAATTTAGCCAAAAATAGACTGGTCTTTAGGGGGGTTTCCAGAATCAGAATCAGAATCATTTATTTCGCCAAGTGCAACCGAGGTCGAACCCGGAATTGGTTGTGGTTCACATGGCAATGGCAACATACAATAGACAGTAACATAAGCATAACAAACATAACAAGCGAGACAGAAAATAGCGATAATACAAGCAAGACAGGCAATAGTACAACGAGACAGGCAGTGCCTACACATTTTTAACGGTCTATGCAGTACAGTATGTGGTTTACTTCAAGTAGAAATCTTCCGTGTTTGGATATTGTGCTGCTCATGGATAAGTAAGTTAAATGAAAGAGTCCAAGAAGAGCACCAGGGTAATAGCTGGGTTCTTTACAGGCCCTGGCTCCAGTGTGCCTTGACCGGGCTGATTGGCTAAGTTGGTCTGAGCGACTGGCTTGCCGACGAGAGGCAGGAGTTCAGCAGGAGGGCTGCTTGGGGAAAAAAAGGTGTCCCTACGCCTGTTAGTCTTAGGGCGGGTGGTCCTGTAGCGTCGGCCAGATGGGAGGAGCTTAAAGAAGCAGCAGCCTGGGTGGGATGGGTCCTGGGAGATCCTGCTAGCCCTTGTTTCCATTCTGGTGGTGTAGAGGAGGTCTAGCGGCGGCAGAGGAAAGCCGATGATCCTTTCCGCTGAGCTGATAACTCTTTGAAGCTTGTACTTGTCACTGGCGGTTGCTCTTGCATACCACACGATAATGGCGGAGCAAAGAGTAGCTTCAATAGTGGCAGTGTAGAAGCTGGACAGCAGCTTCTGAGGCATACCAAATTTTTTCAATTGGGGCAAGAAGAATAGTCTCTGTTGAGCCTTCTTCTGGATTTTGGTGGTGTTCTGCGCCCACCTTAGGTCGCTCGTTAGGGTTGTGCCCAGGAACCTAACGCTGGGGACCCTGGACACTTCAATCTTGTTGATGAAGATTGGTTGTTGTGTGTGGAGGGGGTGTCTCCTGAAGTCCAAGATCAATTCCACTGTTTTGGCTGCATTTAGGACGAGCTTGTTGTCCTCGCATCATCTGCAGATTCTCTCGGTCTCGCTGCGATAATCGTGTTCCCCCGCCTCCCCTATGAGCCCAATGATAGTGGTATCGTCCACAAATTTGATGACCTTTACGGAGTCCGCGGAGGAGGTACAGTTGTTGGTGTACAATGAGAACAGGAGAGGTGACAGAACACACCCCTGCGGAGCACCTGTGTTGGTCATACTCACACTGGAGAAGCAGTTGCCGAGCTTCATAAGTTGTGTCCTGTTTGAGAGGAAGTCCTTTACCCACGGGCAGAGTGTGGTGCCGGCTCCAAGATGTGCCAAGTTGTCGATCAATATATTAGGGCAGATTGTATTGAATGCCGAGCTGAAGTCCAAGTCCAAGTTACTGCCAAGCAGTCAGTATCTCCCTTTGTGTATATGTATAAAAAAAAAAAAAAAACCTTTAGCCTATTGCAATGTTAGTGGGTGTGGTTATTGATAAGGGCAGTTGGTGCTGTCTAGTTTTTTTTCATATCTGCCAGAAGTAAAAATGATGACCTGCAGGCTGATGGTGGATTAAACAATATGAACAAATTACATGGCGCATGTCAATCATTTCTTGATCTTTCTTCTATTTTATAACTTCTCACTTTGTAATGTATTGATTTATCTTTTTCCCCTTTTCGCTGAAGAGAAGTTTTGTTCTGGGCACACTGACGGTGGGCTTGATTTGGGCATCCACTGGACGCTCACTTTCCCCTAAGTTCTCCTCTCAGGAACTGTTCCTTCCTTTCACTAGGAAAAGTAGTACCATAGTAGTAATCTGTGGGACTGCTGGGTACAGTATGTATGGGTGATACAGTGTCCATTCAGACTGAGGCGTAACTAGGACCGGGTGGGCCCGGGGTCCCCCAGCTACACTGAGCTGGCTGGGCCTCATGTGCCAGCTAATCACCTCCCACATACCTCTCCTCCCACCAAGCAAGCCGCAGCATACACTACCTATCAGCAGGGCCGGATCTTCGACCAGGCAAATAAAGCACTTGCTTGGGGCCGCTGTCACAGTCTAAGGACCCCAGGCAAGGTAGGTAAGGTGTGGCTACTGCCAGCCTTGGGGCGAGAGGAGGGCGGCTCACTGGCTGCCCTAAGTGCTCCCCTTCTCGCCCTCCCTCTCCTTGCGGGACTGCGGGGTACACAGGAAGACACTCATGGCTTCTGATATTCCTGCACTGACAGCTTTCTTCCGCAGCACCAACCAGCACCCTCTCCATGGTTACAGCAACAGCACGTGACAGGGTACATTCCCAGTGCGTGACATGTCGAGACGCGCAGCAAGTGCAGTCACATGGTGCTACTGTAACCATGAAGAGGATGCTGCGGAAGAGGGCTGACAGCGCAGCCACGAATGTCGGAAGCTGGTGAGTATCTTCTGTACCCGCATGGAGAGGGAGGGAGGGAGTACTGGTTGGAAAGGGGGCAGATCTGACTATAGGGGGAAATGGGGGGACATTGAGCTGACTATAGGGATGGGAGGGGGGGGGGGGCAAATCGGCTACTTTGCTTAGGGCCCCATTTGGCCTTAACCTTCCTGGCGGTAACCCCGAACGTAGTTCGGGGTAAGCCGCGCAGGAGGTTTTCTCAGGCCCTGCTGGGCCGATTTGAGTAATTTTTTTTTTTTGCTGAACGCAGCTAGCACTTTGCTAGCTGCGTCAGCACTTCGATCGCCGCCGCCCCGCGCTCGATCGCCGCTATCTGCGTCGCAACACAGCCCCCCCCCCAGACCCCTGCGCTGCCTGGCCTATCAGCGCCAGGCAGCGGCAAGGGGTGGATCGGGACTCCCTTAGACGTCACGACGTCCATGACGTCGGTGACGTCATCCCGCCCCGTCGCCATGGCGACGGGGGAAGCCCTCCAGGAAATCCCGTTCTTTGAACGGGATTTCCTGATCGCCTATCGCCGGAGGCGATCGGCGGGGCTGGGGGGATGCCGCTGAGCAGCGGCTATCATGTAGCGAGCCCTAGGCTCGCTACATGGTTTAAAAAAAAAAAATCAAAAAAACGGCTGCGCTGCCCCCTGGCGGTTTTTAATAGACCGCCAGGAGGGTTAATCCGACTCTGCCTGCCAGCACAAGCATTACATCCTCTTCTCACTTCATCTGCACTGTACAAGTGTAGCTCCTTGCTGCTCCTGTCTCTACATGTCAAGTGACATCTGGCACCACAAGAAGTTACACTTTCACTGCCACGCTCTGCATCTGGCCCCCTCACCCGGGCCCCCCTGCAACAGCTGGGGTCTCAGGGGCTATTGGTATGCCCCTGTGTTCAGAGTCATGGTCACTAAATGATAGAAATCTACCAAGAAGAGTCTCATGGGTGGCAAATGCATCCTGAATTCTGCCCAAACACTCAGATTTGCTATTTGGGGCACTAAAACAAAAACAGTACATTTTAACTACATATGTATGGATAAATATACAGTGTACATTTGTTCTAGAGTAAAATGCACTGTAAATTACTTTATTCCTATGCAGATGGTACTTATAGTTTTCAATCTGATGTTTCTGACCTCTTATCAAAAGGTTTTAGATTAGTTCATCTCTTAATGGGGAACTCACAGGGTTTTCATTATTTTTTTACTATTATTATTATTATTATTTTCAAAAGCACTTACTGAATGGCAGTTGCTCAGTCCAACTGCCAAAATGTTATGTGAGCCAGTAGGCTGGTCATGTGACATCTTTGTAGAGATTCTTGTCAGGGACAGGTTTTAAAAGAAGAAGGTTTGGTTCACACACAAATCTGCACATTTCCAGTCCTGTAAGTTGTGCATCGGTTTTCTATCAGTTTTACCTGACTGGACCGGAAATGTCCAGATTTATGTGTGAACACATTCATAGAAACGCATACAAAACTGAAGCCGACTGTCAGAAACTGACAGGACAGGACTGGGCACCTTTTATGTGATAACCAAGCCTAAAGCAAACCTTTAGGTTCCCCCATGAGTAAAATAAAAATAGCAAAGATCGTGGTAACCACATGCCTTGATAAAGGGGGACCCTGCGTGGCCCCGAAACAATTGTTGGTGTATAGTGTGGAAACTGGCACAATAAACAAATATGTGCGTTGGAGATTGGTGTGCGAACGATCTTTGCTGTTTTGACTGAATTGATGTGACATTGCCCAAGTCACTTCGTCCAGCACCCATATATGAAGAGATGGTGTGCCGACTTCCTTTGTGTACTGTACCCATGAGTAAAAAGACTGGTCAAAACAGTAAACAGGTAAGAACCATCATACACTTAGGCTTAGTTCACACATAAAAAGGTGTTCCGTCCCTGTCAGTTTTTGACAGCTGGCATCAGCTTTGTATGTGTCCTTTCGTGTCAGTCCTTATAATAAATAACATCTACATAGAAGTAAAGTCAATTACAGTGCAATTTATTCTGGGACAAATGTACACATGTATTTTTAATTTTACAGTTTTTCGTCATAGTGCCCCTCTAAGGTGCAATCTCCTGTCCAACCTAAAACGTCCTAAGGCTGGGTTCACACTTGTAGAAAAATGTTCAGTTAATCGGAACAAATGGGACGGATCTGAACTGACGTGACCGGATTCTATGCATGTTTCAGTGTTTTTCTGAACTCGTATTTCTGTGTATGTTTTTAGTTTAGTTTTGTTTTTTTAAGAAATCTTGATCACATTTTTGTTAAGTATTTTGTGCACTTGCTAAAGCTGTAACTTTAGCTGCTGATCAGACATTGACTAAACAAAAACAGGCAACTAAATCAATACAAGCCTTTCGGCCATTTTGACTGTTTTGCTATCCCAAATATGAGAAGTCCTTTGTGTCTGAGTCTCTGCTTAACACCCTCCCTGCTGTCTTATTTCAGCTCTGGGCAAAATCTTCACAATTCAAGGTCAATAATCTCTATCTGGTGAGTTTTCTTGTCGAACAAAACAATAACATATACAACCAACATGACCTAAAAACTTTTGATCCCACCTGGGCCTCCACAGTAGCTGTCAGCAGATTCAGATTGTTTGCCTCAACGGTTTACTTTTTGTTGTTTACATTACATTTGTACTCTTTCTGGAATGTTACTCATACTAACCAGTGGTTGCTGATTTAAAGGACATCCGAAGGTGAAAATGAACTAATGAGAAAAACAAATGTATCTGTCGTCCTCCTCCTAAAAAATGACTTTTTTTTAGATATCCCACAGTTTCATTTTATATTTAAATCTAGTTTTTTTGTAAGTTTTTACTGTTTCATTGTCTCTGCTCAATGACACCTTCATTGAAGTATGCTACAGCTCAAATCTATGAATTATTGAACCTTTTTATCTCATTCCTGTTGTCAGAAGCCATTTACTGACAGGAAAGTGTTTTATGGCTGTAATCACATATCAGTGAGAGTTATGCTATAGTCTGACCCAGTTCGACCCAGACAGAAACTGTCACCTGCATACCTGATGTTTAACTCTTTAAGGCAGAGAAGAAAAAAAAAAAGAACACAGCCTAGTTATTTGTGTGCTTGGCACTGTACATACACGTGTCTATCTCATCATGTCACATGTCACCTCAGTTGTCCTTTAAAGAGACACTGAAGCGAAAAAAAAAATATGATATAGTGAATTGGTTGTGTACTATGAATAATTACTAGAGGATTCGCAGCAAAGAAAATATTCTCATACTTTTATTTTCAGGTATATAGTGTTTTTTCTAACATTGCATCATTCTATAATATGTGCAGATTACACAACACTCAGCATTCAAAATGAGTCTTTCAGAGCAGTCTGTGAAGTAATGAACTCTCCTCTAGCAGAGAAAAAGTAAACAGTTCACTTACAGTTGAGATAATAAAAGTCAGATAACAGCCCTCTCCACGACTCAAGCTGGCTATACACTGGCCCGATTTGCCGCCGTTTCGACAGCAGATTCGATCACTGGGATCGAATCTGCTGCCAATCGTTCACGCCACACGCCGAATTTCGATCCATTCCGTCTGATTTCGTCGATCGCACCGTGCGGAAAATAACCGTCGATCGCCCGCGGGTAAAGAGCGCATCGCTAGCGGCGTTCGAGTGCCCGACGACCGACGCAATAGAGCCGCATACATTACCTGCTCCGCCGGCGCGACTCCCGTGTCTCCGCTCTTCTTCTCCGTCTCCGTTCTGGTCTGGTCTCCAGCATGCTTCCCTTCTTCCTGTCCCGGCAGGAAGTTTAAACAGTAGAGGGCGCTCTACTGTTTAAACTTCCCCCAGACAGGAAGAAGGGAAGCATGCTGGAGACTAGAGCAGACCAGAGCGGAGAAGAAGGGCGGAGACCCGGGAGTCGTGCCGGCGGAGCAGGTAATGTATGCGGGATGGGGGGAAGCGGTGGCAGCACCACCACCACCACAGATTGTGAACGGTTTCAGGCTGAAATCGGTTCACAATCTGTTTGCAGTAAAGGTAGCCATACGATCCCTCTCTGATCAGATTCGATCAGATAGGGATATGTCTGTTGGTCGAATCTGATGGCAAATCGACCAGTGTATGGCTACCTTCACTTAGTCGGAGAGCTTAATGGCTTGTTTGCATAGAGATAACAACTGGAATTTCTCAACTTTTCCTGTACTGGAAACAATTACACTGATGTATCTGATCTTAATGTTTTGATTTCTTAGCTGTACTACACATACAAATCATAATATCATAATTTTTTTTTTCGCTTCAGTGTCTCTTTAAAGAGGAACTTTAATGCGAAACTGAACACCATCCCAATCAGTAGCCGATAACCCCTTTCCCACTAGAAATCTTTACCTTTTCTCGAATAGTTCGTCAGGAAGTCTGTGTGGCTATAATTGAGGTGAAACCCCTCCCACAGCATGATGTCATTACTTGAGGCCAGTTGTACACTTGTGCAGGGAGATCCTCCCATGGCAGGAGAGTGTGCCGCAGGGGAAACTCACCAAAGCCCCTTTCACATTACCCTGCAGCAGACCGCACTGACGGTAATATGCATAAGCCCGCCCCCGCTCAGTGATGTACTCTCTGCTGGACAGGAAGTACGTGGGATACCTGTCAGTCTGCGCATGCGCACCGCACTCTGTTGTTTACACTTGACTGCGTCAACATAGACTTGGATTGCTGCATAATCCGTGCAGTAGTTACGGATCATGCCGCAACGCACTGCTGACTTTGCAACAGCATTGCTGCGATTTGGCATTCCGGCAAAGTCACAGTGTAAAAAGGGCCTAAAGTTGCAATTTTTGCTTAATAAAAGCGTTTCTCACACAACCCACGTTCCTTTTACATTCTCAAGCATCTCTTCCTCCTCCACACCAAATTTTCTAGTTTAATATCTAAGAATGTTTCTGTCTAAGGGATGTTACTTGTTCTATTGATTTTTTTTTTTCATAGATTTTTTTATGACTTGCTCATAGCTATCATTTGATGAAAATATGCACTGTTTGGTTGTGTGACTGGGTGCAGGAAATATTGGATTTGGAAACAGAGGAACATACAAGGACATGTACCTTTTTGCCTGTGTTTCAGTAGACATTAGCAACTTTTTGGAGCCCTCTAATATATCCCTAATTTCTCTTACTCCTTTCTTAGGACAGAAAGCTGCCAGCTTCAGGTCTCTACCTTCAGGGATGCTGGGGGGGGGGGGGGGGGAGACCTCAAAGGTCTCTGTATGTTTTAGGTTAGGATGATGAAGACCACTGTCTAGACCAAAACTTTTTTTGCCGCCTTTTCTCCAAGAAAGAAGATAGTGATTCATGGCCTGGAGTGACGTGGATATCGGTGGAGTCCTCCTCTTCTGTGCATTGCATGTTTGTGACCTGGTCCGCTTCTTTTCGCTGTCTCTAAGACTTCTGTGGTGTCTATCTGAGGTTGAGCCATGATATTTTCCTATCTTCAAATGGGTAAGTCCAACCAGCAACAGGTTGGGACTAAAAACGATTTTCAACTTTTTTTTATTTGCAGGCCAGGTCTTCAGGATCTCTGACAACCTTAATAAATCAGATATGGGTTATGTTGGTCCTTGTAAGCCCCTCTCCCCTCCACCCGGCTGGATACCTGACAGTAAATAATCAGGTGACTGGCAGTTGGGGCGTGGGGTAGGTGTTAATGTTTGTCTTTAAGATAAAATGGCTTAGTCATCATGGAGTCTTTTAGTGGCTTCCCCTTACTAGTTGTTCAGGTCAGAGCCGGGACAAGGTCCTCCAACATCCAAGGCTGAGGCACCAAAGTGCGCCCCTCCATCCCTCCCACCCCAGCCGTCACACACTGATTGCTATTCGAGTAAGAAGTGCCCCAAGGCCCCCCTTTGTTTATCCCTCACAGACAGGTCTCTGCTCTCAATTTCAGCTTGTCTGAGGGGGGAGGGAGCTGCCCATGCTGAGAAACTGTGAGAATCCCTGACTGGAGTGCAGAAAATTCACTATGTAATAAAAACTGGTAGTATACTGTAACATGATTTTTTACACACACACACACACACACACACACACACTCACACACTCTCACACTCACACACTCTCACACACTCTCACACACTCTCACACACACTCACACACTCTCACACACACTCACACACACTCACACACACTCACACAAACACACACCCCTTCCTGGTTAGCGGCCATGTTTTTTGTTTGTAAACCCTGCCTAAACCTGGCGATTAAAAGCCAAGGATCACGGCAGAGAGCGGCGGAAACTGCAAAAAGGGATCCAGGAGATCACAGTGACTCGATTGGTATGTTTTTAATTGTACAAATCGGATAGTACAGATTCTCTTTAAAGGGGAACTGAAGAGAGAGGTATATGGAGGCTGTCATGTTTATTTCCTTTTAGACAATACCAGTTGCCTTGCAGCCCTGCTGATCCTCTGCCTCTAATACTATTAGCCATAGCCCCTGAACAAGCATGCAGCAGATCAGGCGTTTCAGTGGTTCAGACTTATAAGTCTGATCTGACAAGACTAGCTGCATGCTTGTTTCTGGTTTTAATCAGATACTACTGCAGAGAAATAGACCAGCAGGGCTGCCAGGCAACTGGTATTGGTTAAAAGGAAATAAACATGACAGCCTCCATATACCTCTCTCTTCAGTTCCCCTTTAAGGTTTGATCAGGTGCTGGAAATTGCTCGACATTACCAGCCATGAATATAATCTCTGTATTGAATCCCAGCAGGATCTACTCTCGCTCATTCTGGAGAGCCTTGAAGTTGGTAAAAGTACTCTTTCATAAACACCGACGTGGTCTCGCCTCCTCCGTTCGTAAATCATGCAGGTGTTTTTCAGGATTATCAATGACTGAAGTAGGAAATTATTCAGATCTGCATCCATTTTAATAACGTACAAGCTCTTATCTCGCTGTCGGGTTTTCTGAAGTATTACCAGGTACAATATGAATGAGTTCCCGACGGAGATGCTTCATTCATCCTTCAACAAATATCCTTAAATCATTCCAAACTGTTTGCGTAAGATTTCGGGCAATTTTCACCGGTGCCATAGTAAAAACAATAGCGCTCAGCCTTTGTTTTCTGTTCACATCTATAATACTTACGCTTTAAGAGGTATTTATGTTTTTTTCCCCCAGCAGAGTAATTGCCGAGCTTTCTTGCGTTGAATTGAACATGTTCTGTCTTTTGTTGGCTGCCGCAATGACGCAGTGTGAGCCGGTCTAATTTGGAACTTGAGGGTGGCCAATTAGCAGCGTTTTAGTGTTTGTTTCAAAGGATAATAACTAGCGCTTTGTGTTTGGCGGTGTTTAATAGCCCCGCATGCTGCGAAAATCAAAGAGTTTCTAATTTGAAGGATAGGAACACTCAAGAAAAGGTTTCTCTGAAAAGAAGGTTTACACCTCGTAGCTTATTTATTTACATATGTATATGTTTATTTACTGAGGTTGGCTCCCTAATTACGTCCCTTTAGCCGCTGGTTCCTCTTAGGAACCGTCTTGATGACTAACCTAGAAATCTTGGAATACTAGTTCTCCGTTCTCCTTGGACTTGGGTTTCTGTTTTCAAGAGGAGGGGATCATGGGATTGTTGTGGGGCAAGCAGTGTATATGTACAGTTTGCTGCACTTGGCATGTGCTTGAATGCCCACTAGGGACTCCATCTTCGTGGAGACCAATCATTTACTAAGGGGCCATTCACACAGGGGCGTAACATATACCTCTCACTTCAATCGTCCTTTAAATTGGGCCTGAACTCTTGCACAGGACAGAAGGAAAACAGAGAAATGCACCCTGTATGTATTTAGAGCGTTTAGCCTGCTTAATCCCCCTTCATTTGCGTCTAATCACAAGTTGTAAGTTGATCTCTCCCCTGTGTCACATGACTGCCACGGCAGAGATGACTGATAAGCTCACTAGAAAGCACAGCATGTTAATGTGTCTGCTTACATGAATCAGGGAGTAGAAACAGTGCAGATTTATTTTAGGATTTGTATCAGCTGTAACAAAGAAATGTTTTTGTTTAAAGTTTTTATGCTGTTGTGTATCTTTTAGAGCAGATAAGAGTTCTGAGTTCAGGTCCACTTTAAGTAAAGAAGTTTTGAATCAGTATGATACCATTTATTGGTTAACTTAAAAGAAAAAGAGTGAGCTTTCAGCTAATAAGCCTTCTTCAGACTCTGGAGAATGCTGAGATGTTAGAAAACACAGCTTATATACATTTAATGCCACAATTCTTTTCAGCCTAAGCAGATACTGTATTATAATGCTTGGTATACTATGAGTGTAAGGAGTCAGCAGGCCGCCGCCGGCCCTACCGCTGACTCACATGCGTGCAGGGAGGCAGGCGGAGGATGTGTCTCAGTGCGCGCTCCAACAGTAGTCATGTGTCTCCCTGTGAGTCAGCTGATTAGCTAACACACCGAGCTCTGATTGGTGGGGGCTTTGTATTTGAATCTGGTGAGCGCTTCTGTTAAGCCTGTGATAGCCTATGCTGGGCTTGTAGCTGAGATTGCGCTCACGTGTTTGTCTTGCTGCAGACTTCTATCTGTTTCTTGATTAGTGTTGGGCGAACACCTAGATGTTCGGGTTCGCGAACGTTCGCCGAACATCGCCGCGATGTGCGGGTGTTCGACCCGAACTCCGAACATAATGGAAGTCAATGGGGACCCGAACTTTCGTGGTTTGTAAAGCTTCCTTACATGCTACATACCCCAAATTTGCAGGGTATGTGCACCTTGGGAGTGGGTACAAGAGGAAAAATTTTTTAGCAAAAAGAGCTTATAGTTTTTGAGAAAATCGATTTTAAAGTTTCAAAGGGAAAACTGTCTTTTAAATGCGGGAAATGTCTGTTTTCTTTGCACAGGTAACATGCTTTTTGTCGGCATGCAGTCATAAATGTAATACATATAAGAGGTTCCAGGAAAAGGGACCGGTAACGCTAACCCAGCAGCAGCACACGTGATGGAACAGGAGGAGGGTGGCGCAGGAGGAGAAGGCCACGCTTTGAGACACAACAACCCAGGCCTTGCATGGGGACAAGAAGCGTGCGGATAGCAATTTGCATTTTGTCGCCATGCAGTCATAAATGTAATACAGATGAGAGGTTCAATAAACAGGGACCGGAAACGCTAACCCATCACAGATGTTCATTGTTCATGTTACTTGGTTGGGGTCCGGGAGTGTTGCGTAGTCGTTTCCAATCCAGGATTGATTCATTTTAATTTGAGTCAGACGGTCTGCATTTTCTGTGGAGAGGCGGATACGCCGATCTGTGACGATGCCTCCGGCAGCACTGAAACAGCGTTCCGACATAACGCTGGCTGCCGGGCAAGCCAGCACCTCTATTGCGTACATTGCCAGTTTGTGCCAGGTGTCTAGCTTCGATACCCAATAGTTAAAGGGTGCAGATGGATTGTTCAACACAGCTATGCCATCTGACATGTAGTCCTTGACCATCTTCTCCAGGCGATCGGTGTTGGAGGTGGTTCTGCACGCTTGCTGTTCTGTGTGCTGCTGCATGGGTGTCAGAAAATTTTCCCACTCCAAGGACACTGCTGATACCATTCCCTTTTGGGCACTAGCTGCGGCTTGTGTTGTTTGCTGCCCTCCTGGTCGTCCTGGGTTTGCGGAAGTCAGTCTGTCGGCGTACAACTGGCTAGAGGAGGGGGAGGATGTCAATCTCCTCTCTAAAGTCTCCACAAGGGCCTGCTGGTATTCTTCCATTTTGACCTGTCTGACTCTTTCTTCAAGCAGTTTTGGAACATTGTGTTTGTACCGTGGATCCAGAAGGGTATAAACCCAGTAATTGGTGTTGTCCAGAATGCGCACAATGCGTGGGTCGCGTTCAATGCAGTCCTAGGCCGAAGAGGTCATAGCCTAGGGTCACAAAAACCTGTTTATTTGGGCAATTTCAATGGTGGCGAGTCTGACGTACATAAATCGCAGCAGTGGCCGTTAGCAACGTCTGAATCTCACGAAATGTCTCATGCAGGTAGAAGACATATTGTTAGACTTGGGCTCCAAAGATGGGTTCCCTACATCTCTGCAAACCAGAGTTACAGGGGTCCAAAATTGGTAAAATCCCCCATAGGCTTTCATTGCCTCCCTATTTCACTTTCCAAAATCTCACATCTTTTCAAAGGGCAATTGCCCAGCAGTGGCAAATTTTCTAGCATTGTAGGGACCCTTAGGGGGAACTTGACTGGTGAGTTTCGGGCCCCTAGGCTGAAGAGGTCATAGCCTAGGGTCACAAAAACCTGTTTATTTGGGCTATTTCAATGGTAGTGATGGTGACGTACATAAATCTCAGCCATGGCCGTTAGCAACGTCTGAATTTCACGAAATGTCTCATGCAGGTAGAAGACATATTGTTAGACTTGGATTCCAAAGATGGGGTCCCTACATCTCTGCAAACCAGGGTTACAGGGGTCCAAAATTGGTAAAATCCCCCATAGGCTTTCATTGCCTCCCTATTTCACTTTCCAAAATCTCACATCTTTTCAAAGGGCAATGGCTCAGCAGTGGCAAATTTTCTAGCATTGTAGGGACCCTTAGGGGGAACATGACTGGTGAGTTTCGTGGCCCTAGGCCGAAGAGGTCATAGCCTAGGGTCACAAAAACCTGTTTATTTGGGCTATTTCAATAGTAGTGATGGTGACGTACATAAATCTCAGCCATGGCCGTTAGCAACGTCTGAATTTCACGAAATGTCTCATGCAGGTAGAAGACATATTGTTAGACTTGGATTCCAAAGATGGGGTCCCTACATCTCTGCAAACCAGAGTTACAGGGGTCCAAAATTGGTAAAATCCCCCATAGGCTTTCATTTCCTCCCTATTCCACTTTCCAAAATCTCACATCTTTTCAAAGGGCAATTGCTCAGCAGTGGCAAATTTTCTAGCATTGTAGGGACCCTTAGGGGGAACATGACTGGTGAGTTTCGGGCCCCTAGGCCGAAGAGGTCATAGCCTAGGGTCACAAAAACCTGTTTATTTGGGCTATTTCAATGGTAGTGATGGTGACGTACATAAATCTCAGCCATGGCCGTTAGCAACGTCTGAATTTCACGAAATGTCTCATGCAGGTAGAAGACATATTGTTAGACTTGGATTCCAAAGATGGGGTCCCTACATCTCTGCAAACCAGAGTTACAGGGGTCCAAAATTGGTAAAATCCCCCATAGGCTTTTATTGCCTCCCTATTTCACTTTCCAAAATCTCACATCTTTTCAAAGG
This sequence comes from Hyperolius riggenbachi, assembly GCF_040937935.1. Lineage (NCBI taxonomy): Eukaryota > Metazoa > Chordata > Amphibia > Anura > Hyperoliidae > Hyperolius > Hyperolius riggenbachi. The sequence goes on along the minus strand of NC_090650.1, from coordinate 401,004,226 downwards.
GCAATGGCTCAGCAGTACCAAATTTTCTAGCATTGTAGGGACCCTTAGGGGGATCATGACTGGTGATTTTTGCCACTGCTGAGCCATTGCCCTTTGAAATGGTGTGAGATTTTGGAACGGTAAATAGTAGGCCCAATGAAAGCCTATGGGGGATTTTACCAATTTTGGAGCCCTGTAACTCTGGTTTGCAGAGATGTAGAGACCCCATCTTTGGAATCCAAGTCTAACAATATGTCTTCTACCTGCATGAGACATTTCGTGAGATTCAGACGTTGCTAACGGCCATGGCTGAGATTTATGTACGTCAGCATCACTACCATTGAAATTGCCCAAATAAACAGGTTTTTGTGACCCTAGGCTATGACCTCTTCGGCCTAGGGGCCCGAAACTCACCAGTCATGTTCCCCCTAAGGGTCCCTACAATGCTAGAAAATTTGCCACTGCTGAGCAATTGCCCTTTGAAAAGATGTGAGATTTTGGAAAGTGAAATAGGGAGGCAATGAAAGCCTATGAGGGATTTTACCATTTTTGGACCCCTGTAACTCTGGTTTGCAGAGATGTAGGGACCCCATCTTTGGAATCCAAGTCTAACAATATGTCTTCTACCTGCATGAGACATTTCGTGAGATTCAGACGTTGCTAACGGCCATGGCTGAGATTTATGTACGTCAGCATCACTACCATTGAAATTGCCCAAATAAACAGGTTTTTGTGACCCTAGGCTATGACCTCTTCGGCCTAGGGGCCCGAAACTCACCAGTCATGTTCCCCCTAAGGGTCCCTACAATGCTAGAAAATTTGCCACTGCTGAGCAATTGCCCTTTGAAAAGATGTGAGATTTTGGAACTGTAAATAGGAGGCCCAATTAAAGCCTATGGGGGATTTTACCAAATTTGGAGCCCTGTAACTCTGGTTTACAGAGATGTAGGGAACCCATCTTTGGAGCCCAAGTCTAACAATATGTCTTCTACCTGCATGAGACATTTCGTGAGATTCAGACGTTGCTAACGGCCATTGCTGCGATTTATGTACGTCAGACTCGCCACCATTGAAATTGCCCAAATAAACAGGTTTTTGTGACCCTAGGCTATGACCTCCTCGGCCTAGGGGCCTGAAACTTACCAGTCATGTTCCCCCTAAGGGTCCCTACAATGCTAGAAAATTTGCCACTGCTGAGCAATTGCCCTTTGAAAAGATGTGAGATTTTGGAACTGTAAATAGGAGGCCCAAATAAAGCCTATGGGGGATTTTACCAAATTTGGAGCCCTGTAACTCTGGTTTGCAGAGATGTAGGGAACCCATCTTTGGAGCCCAAGTCTAACAATATGTCTTCAACCTGCATGAGGCATTTCGTGAGATTCAGACGTTGCTAACGGCCATTGCTGCGATTTATGTACGTCAGACTCGCCACCATTGAAATTGCCCAAATAAACAGGTTTTTGTGACCCTAGGCTATGACCTCTTCGGCCTAGGACTGCATTGAACGTGACCCACGCATTGTGCGCTTTCTGGACAACACCAATTACTGGGTTTATACCCTTCTGGATCCACGGCACAAACACAATGTTCCAAAACTGCTTGAAGAAAGAGCCAGACAGGTCAAAATGGAAGAATACCAGCAGGCCCTTGTGGAGACTTTAGAGAGGAGATTGACATCCTCCCCCTCCTCTAGCCAGTTGTACGCCGACAGACTGACTTCCGCAAACCCAGGACGACCAGGAGGGCAGCAAACAACACAAGCCGCAGCTAGTGCCCAAAAGGGAATGGTATCGGCAGTGTCCTTGGAGTGGGAACATTTTCTGACACCCATGCAGCAGCACACAGAACAGCAAGCGTGCAGATCCACCTCCAACACCGATCGCCTGGAGAAGATGGTCAAGGACTACATGTCAGATGGCATAGCTGTGTTGAACAATCCATCTGCACCCTTCAACTATTGGGTATCGAAGCTAGACACCTGGCACAAACTGGCAATGTACGCAATAGAGGTGCTGGCTTTCCCGGCAGCCAGCGTTATGTCGGAACGCTGTTTCAGTGCTGCCGGAGGCATCGTCACAGATCGGCGTATCCGCCTCTCCACAGAAAATGCAGACCGTCTGACTCAAATTAAAATGAATCAATCCTGGATTGGAAACGACAACGCAACACTCCCGGACCCCAACCAAGTAACATGAACAATGAACATCTGTGATGGGTTAGCGTTTCCGGTCCCTGTTTATTGAACCTCTCATCTGTATTACATTTATGACTGCATGGCGACAAAATGCAAATTGCTATCCGCACGCTTCTTGTCCTCATGCAAAGCCTGGGTTGTTGTGTCTCAAAGCGTGGCCTTCTCCTCCTGCGCCACCCTCCTCCTGTTCCATCACGTGTGCTGCTGCTGGGTTAGCGTTACCGGTCCCTTTTCCTGGAACCTCTTATCTGTATTACATTTATGACTGCATGCCGACAAAAAGCATGTTACCTGTGCAAAGAAACAGACATTTCCCGCATTTAAAAGACAGTTTTCCCTTTGAAACTTTAAAATCGATTTTCTCAAAAACTATAAGCTCTTTTTGCTAAAAAAAATTTTCCTCTTGTACCCACTCCCAAGGTGCACATACCCTGTAAATTTGGGGTATGTAGCATATAAGGAGGCTTTACAAAGCACGAAAGTTCGGGTCCCCATTGACTTCCATTATGTTCGGAGTTCGGCTCGAACACCCGAACATCGCGGCCATGTTCGGCCCGAACCCGAACATCTAGATGTTCGCCCAACACTACACGTGACCCGTTCGGCCAATTACAGCGCTAGCCGAACGTTCGGGTAACGTTCGGCCATGCGCTCTTAGTTCGGCCATAAGGCCGAACAGTTTGGCCGAACACCATCAGGTGTTCGGCCGAACTCGAACATCACCCGAACAGGGTGATGTTCTGCAGAACCCGAACAGTGGCGAACACTGTTCACCCAACACTACTCTTGAGCAAGCTTCTTGCAGATTGAATTACCTGTTACCGACCCGGCTTGCACCTGACTACGTTTCTTCTGATCACTTGTTAGCGACCCGACTTGTACCTGACCACGCATCTCTATAGGGCTTCCTGTTGCCAACCTCGGATTGTTAAAGGATTTTACATGAACGTTGCCTGCCCTTGATTACGGCCTGATTGACCACACATCTGTATTGTGATTACACTTTCATCTGGATTGCCTCAGCTCATAGGCCTCAGGTGACTATTCAAGTATACTGTGTTTGCATTACCTTGCTGTGTTTGGTGATTGCCGTTTGCCAGGCTGTATGCTACATCTACCTGCAGGGGTTTTGTAGTTTTCTTACTAAGCAGGAGTTTACGCAGGTGTTAGGGCTGGGTTATAGGTCAGTCATATGAGCATACAGTCTGACCTATAGCAGGTAGCCAGACAAGCCTGACAATGAGATTTTCTGGCAGATTTACTGCCAGATCAATTATTTTCAACATGTCCAATCTGTTTTCTGATCGATTTCTGACTGTTTTCCATTCACCCCTATTGGAAATCAGTCGGAAATCAGATCGGACATGTTGGAAATAATCGATCTGACAGTAAATCTGCCAGAAAATCTCGTAGTGTGTACCTAGCATTATGCTTAAAGCGGAATATAACCCTGCATTTCAACTTTGCTCTAAAACATTATTTACAGTATATTATATGCAACCAGCATTTTTTTTTTACTAGACCAGCATTGGAAGGGTTACACAGTGCTTTAAAGTTCCAGGAGATTTCTGCAGATGCATCTAAAGCTGAAATAGATACATTTTGTTTACATAAATGTATCTAAGTGTTGAATGTGACTCACTCTCTCTGACTGACCTGGAGGACAGCCAAAGTGTGTAACATTCAACACTTGCAGAAATCTCCAGGAACTTTAAAACTCTGTGTAACCCTTCCAATGCTGGTCTAGTAAAAAAAAAAATGCTGGTTGCATATAATATACTATAAATAATGTTTTAGAGCAAAGATAAAATGCAGGGTTATATTCCGCTTTAAGTTAACTTGTGTGCTGAGTTGTACGGCCCTGTAGCTAGGCCTTAAAGCTGCAGTGACCTTAATTGTGAAAAATAGCCTGGTTATTAGGGGGTGTAAACCTACGGTCCTTAAAGCGGTTCTGTTGCCCTTTTAAAAAGCAAAAACTGCCACTTACCTGGGGCTTCTATCGGCCCCCTGCAGCTGGAATGTCCCACGCCGTCCTCTTCCGATGTGCTGTTCCCCGCCGCCGGTCCCAGTGTAATTATTCTAACTAGACGAATAGAAGTGCGGCTGCGCGGCCATGGCGGGAGCTAACAAAGTTTTCCTGTACTGCGTCTGCGCAGTAAGCTCCCACTGGCACACGCGGGAGCGTGCACACGTGCAGCCACGGCCGTCCAGCCGCACTTCTACTCGTCTAGTTAGACAAATAATTACACCGGTGCCGGCGGTGAGGAACGGCGCATCGGAAGAGGACAGTGCGGGACATTCCAGCTGCAGGGTGCCGATAGAAGCTCTAGGTAAATTGCAGTTTTTGTTTTTTAAAAGTGCAACAGAACCCCCTTTAAGTGGTTAATATGTACTCCGTTTTAATAGTCTATTTCGTATGTCTTGTGGAAAGGGGGGGAGGATTGAATTTGGGGTGTCATTTAAAGTAAACCTGTGATGGCGGAGGGTCCACGCATGCGCAGAAGAGCCGACTGGCATGACTGAGCCAGATTACTGGGTCTGATTGCGGCTGAACGGAGGCACTTGGGAGGACAGCGAGGGATGCATCGGTGCTCATAGGGCTGGAGAAAGCCCCGGGTGAGTATCAGGCTCGGATTGACCTCACAGGAGCCTATAGGCACAGATGTCCTGGCACCTTAAACTTCACCCTCTACGACCCTTAAACACCCTCCGAACCGCACCACAACTGTGCTGGCTGTCCCAGCTGTCACTTCTTCCTTACTTCCCTTGCCTGTCATAGCTACAGGTGCCCCTTAGTATTAGGTAGCCAGGAAGTGCCTTCAATATTAAGTAACTAGGGGTGCCCTCAGGTAGCTAGAGGAAACTTAGTATTAAGTAGCTAGAAATGCCCCTGACTGAAGGGAGATCTCATCAGTGCAATGCTGAGAGCTGGGTGAGTAACCTCTCATTTACATCATTTACACTCTTATCAGGACTCTGCATAGGGAAGGAGGGAGGGAGTCACTTGGGGAGGGGAGTGAGCCACCTTTACATCATCAGGCGCCTGTAGTCACGTGCCTATAGTGCCTTATGGTAAATCTGGCCCTGGTGAGTATAAAATCTTCCGCCATCACAGGTACACTTTAAGACTGGAGTCCTCTGCTTATGGCAGTCACACCAAGCTCCTCGCTACCCAACAATCACTTTTATTTTATTTTCTCTAAGGTGGATTCTAGCTTTCACTAATCTTTCCCAATGAGGTGGCTTTATTTCATTCCTTCATTACGTCCTCCTCTCCCCTCTCTGGCTTCAATCCTTACCCAGCATCCCCTCCTCTGACTGGCAGAGCTGAAGCTCAGAGACCCGCTGAGGATAAGCTTTGGAGAAAGCACTGCCTAGTGTGTGGAGCTTCTTGTACTTCACATTTCACAAAGCTGCCTCTCCTGGGTAAAATGCTCTAAGCTGCTGTTATTTCACCGCCTGCGAACATGAATGTTCTCAACGTGAGTTTCTGAGCAGCTTCGCAGATGGCCCTGGAGAATGTGCTGCAGATGTGCATGCTGGGCCCCGCGCTGCATTGTGTATTAACTCTCTAGCGGACTTGTGCTTTGACCTGTCGTGAGAGTGAAAAAAGCTGCTTTGAAGAAAAGCAATGCAGAAATGGAAGGTTTAGGGGTTTACAAATAATCCCAAGTAACATGGATCGCAACTAGTAGCATGGGAGTTGAATCATCAATCGGCGGTAGTATTACCATGCATGTACAGCGCATGGCAATATTACCTGTACTTACGTAAGCGAACACGTGGAATAAAGCGCAGGAGATTTGGGTGCAGCCGGCGCCAACATAGACCGTAATAAGAATTATGGCTATAGCGGCGCACAGTCAGTAACTGTGACGCCATCAGAAGACAGAGCTTAAATTAGTTGTAAAACACTGTAATTCGGCCGCCAGCAATAGCTGGAAGCCGAATTACATCATTCCCCACTATCCATGTGGACCTGGAGGGGGAATAGTAATTAACACCGCCGGGAATTGTGCAGGAGCAGGGTAAGCCGTATATCGGCTTTATCCTGCACCCAAGTCTCCCGGCGGCTATTTCATTCATATGCATGCTTAAAAAGAAACTCCGACCAAAAATTTAACTTTATCCCAATCAGTAGCTGATACCCCCTTTTACATGAGAAATCTATTCCTTTTCACAAACAGACCATCAGGGGGTGCTGTATGACTGATATTGTGGTGAAACCCCTCCCACAAGTAACCCCTCCCACAAGAAAAGTTTGAACTTTTGTGGGAAATAGCTGTTTACAGCTGTTTCCAACTGCCAAAAACCATGCAGCAGCTACATCACCTGCCAACAGTAAAATGTTCACTGGAGTTCCTCTTTAAAGAAAACCTGAACTTAAAATAAAAGTTTAAATAAACATTCACACATCATACTTACCTGCTGTGTAGTCTACTCATCAATCTCTTTCTCCTCTCCTGCATCCTGTTTGGCCACTGTGATCAAGGGAATTCTCCATCCTCCATTTTGAAAATGGCCATTACCCCATAACAGCTTCCTGGTCAGCACACTGTTAAACTGTAACATCGCTCACTTGAGTCATAGGGAAACATGGACACATCAGTTCTCCTCTCAGCTGTAACTGACAGCAACTGATATATAACTGAGAGCAACTGATATATTTTAGTTCTGACAAAATGTTGTCAGAACTGGAAGGGATTATTGTCAGAAGAAAATGATGAGCTTCTGAGAGTAACTGATGGCAAGGTAACTATGTAATGTTCATTTGAAGTTACCTCGAGTGTTTATTTTAAATAATTTTACTCAGTACAGGTTCTCTTTAAGTACCGTGAGATACTCTCCAGGTTGTGGGGATTGTTATATCTCTGTTCGGAATGCTGCTTTAAGTTACACAAAAACACACCGAAAAGAGTCGACCATAATTTATAATTATGGATTACACGGCTAACTGATAATTGTCTTGGCTCTAGCCTAGTTTAGGAGCCCCAGCAGTAAACCTCATCGGGAACAGTCCTCCAATCACAGCAAACTCTACAGCATGAAGCATTGTGGTTGGCAGGATAGTGTGGGCGGAGTTTACTTCAATCTATCTAAAACCGAGCAGTTCCAGAGGGTGTTCTCCTCCAATCACATTAGAGGAATTTCCCTAGGGTTGTTTTGTGCTCAGTCCCTTGCACTAGACTAGCTCCATTGTTTTAACTAGGTAAAGAATGAAAGTCCTTGTAAATACTGTATGTACAGTAGTTGTCTTCTCGTCCCAATGAGGGGGCCATGTTATGGATCTCTACAGGCTCCATCAAAAGTCCTCTTATAAATGCCGGGTAAATCTATTATTTGTTCCTTTTAAAGAGGAACTGTAGTGAAAATAACATAATTAATAAAATTGCTTTTTTTTTTTTTTTTTTTTTACAATATTCATTCATTGATTACTAGCTGGTTGCCCGGGTATGTATTTGGCTAGTGTTAGCTCTGCCCACTTTTTCTAATCCTAACACACAATTACTCAATGATGACCTAGTTTGTGAGCTTTGCGGTCTTTGGCATCAATAATTGGCATTGAAATGAAATAAATCTAATTGGCTGTGGCTCCACTCCTTTGAAAATCAATAGGTGAATTTTGATTAGCTTTTGTAGGCTCCACCCACTTTTCTGAATTTTAATCCCAGTCACCCAGTGACCAACTGTGCAAAGTTTAAAGAGGAACTCCAGTAAAAATAATTTAATAAAAAAAAGTGCTTCATTTTTACCATAATTATGTATAAATGATTTAGTCAGTGTTTGCCCATTGTAAAATCTTTCCTCTCCCAGATTCACATTCTGACATGTATTAAATGGTGACATTGTTACTGTGGGCAAGTTATGTAGCTGTTTCTAGCTGTTTTGGCTGTTACAGACAGCTCTAAACAGCCATTTCCTGTCTGTGAACATTGTTACATTGTGGCAGTTTGCCCAGAGTACCGTACGGTACCAGAGCCTCTTGTGGGAGGGGTTTCAGCACAAAATTAGTCACACAGCGCCCCCTGATGGTCTGTTTGTGAAAATCATTCTATTTCTCATGTAAAAGGGGGTATCAGCTACTGATTGGGATAAAGTTCAATTCTTGGTTGGAGTTTCTCTTTAAGAACCCTGCCATTGACAGACAGTGTAAGAATGGCTGCAGTTTACATTCTGGCAGTGAAATGTGTATTTTTCTCCACCCACTGATGTCCTAATGTTTCCCGGTTATGTATTTGGCTGCTGTTGGCTGTGGCCACTTTTTCTAACCCTAACACACAATTGTCAATAGTCAATGACCAAGTTTGTGAGATTTGTGGTCTTTGGCATGAATAATTTTCATTGAAATGAAACACATCTGATTCGCTGTTTGTGGCCCCACCCCTTTTCTAAATATTTAACCCCAGTCACCCAATGATCAACTGTACCAGGTTTGAGGCTTGTGCCATTAACAGTGCAAAAATGGCAGCAATTAAATATTTGCCTTGAAAATCAATAGGTGAATTTTGATTGGCTTTTATAGGCTCCAACCACTTTTCTGAATAATAATCCTAGTCACTCAATGACCAACTGTGCAAAGTTTGAGAACCCTACCATTAATAGTGTAAGAAAAACAAAAGTTTGCTTTATTAAAACAGAAACAATTTGCAATAATTCAGGTTGGAGTGAGCTTGAGATGTCTCCCAGAGCATCACTGCTGAATATATGCAAATTGACCATTATTACCCTTAGAAGCTAAACACACCTCCAGAACCGCTGGAATGCAATGATGTGTCAGCTTGTTAATTTGTACAGAGCCATAATAATCTAACATGCATACAGACTGTTTTGGATTGTTTGATCCTCATCAGTGCATGACCTGGATTAATTTGGCTCTATGCAGTAGGGCTTGTAACACCGAGAGGTACAGACTAACCAGCAAGCTCACGGTGACCCAGAACTCATTGGAGAGTGTAAGGGACTACAATGGTCCTAAAAGCCCCCTTACTAAAATGCTAAGAAACACAAAAGTTTGCTTTCCTAAAACAGAAAGAATTTGCGATAATTCAGGTTGGAGTGAGCTTGAGATGTCTCCCAGTGCATCACTGCAGAATATATGCAAATTAACCATTGTACCCTTAGAAGCTAAACACACCTCCAGTGTAACAGTGTAAGAATGGCTGCAGTTTACATTTTCCAGTATTTGTCTCTTTTTGGTTATGGGAATAAAAAGTATCCTATACTTTATTCCAGGTAGTGTACTATGTGTGTGCAAAATTTCATTCAAATCCATTCAGCCGTTTTTACGTGATCGAGTAACAAACGTCCGAACTTCCGAACTTTCCCATTTATTATATTAGTAGGATTTAGTCAGTGTTTGCCCATTGTACAATCTTTCCTCTCCCTGATTTACATCCTGAAATGCATCACTGGCACGTCTTTAGTTCTGCCAGGTGATCTGTATGGAATGTTAGTTAATGAGAGTTATATGCACAGAGGGAAATACTGCTTGCTTGGCAGTTGCTAAAAGCTGTTATTTCCCACAATGCAACGAAGTTCACAGACAGCAAAATGTCAGGACCATGGTCATGACATCACACTGTGGGAGGGGTTTCACCACAATACCAGCCATACAGACTGATGATGTATTCAAGAAAAGGTAAAGATTTCTCGTGGGGAAGGGGGTATGATCTACTGATTGGGATGAAGTTCAGTCCTGGGTTACAGTTCCTTTTTAAAGACGGTTCTTCGGAAGATAACTAGAGGCTCCGAGTCCCCCAGGAACACAGAAACACCCGCAATATCAGCCTCCATCCAGAATGTAACTAATCACCGTCCTCCACCCACCGCCTCCCACACTAAGTAACACGGTAATTTTAATGAACGGCGGGAATTAATTACTTTATACAAAAATATACTTTATGGATTACCAAGATAGAAAAAAAAACCATGAACTTGTGAGTTCTAAAAGTTAATTAGCAGAAGAGTTTGTCTTCCTGGTAGGAGTAATTGCCTCCAATACGGAGCTGGGAGACGAAGTGACAAAACCACTTACCAGGATTTACTTTGACTTCTTTGCGAAGGAATTAAACCCACTCCTTAATGACTTTGTTTCCAGCCAGGAGGTTTTTTTTATTTTATTTAATTTTTCTATGAATAGCATGTTTAACTTTTCTGCAGCTTACATTTATTAAGCTAGAAGTGGTGGGGGAGGGATGCTTGTTTAAGAGATTAGCGCCTGCGAAAGGATAGTTTTATTCTCACGGAATTGGAAAGATGAGATTTAGAGGTTGGTTCTCGAAGCCTTCTTATTTTTCACCTTGACGTAAAACTCGGACCTAACATTTAATAAAAGAAAAACTTTTTCCTACTTTTTATTACCTATATAGTCATCGTATTTGCTGTTGTGCAGAAGTAATATTGTCTGTTTACAAATTACAAATTCATAAAGTATAGTTTTGTTTTTTTCCAACTATAATTTTTATTGATAAATTTCACATTATAATACGAAGGTAATTAAAGCAGGGAACCATATCTGAAAGATATCTCATGTAAGATTATACAAAGTTATTATGAGTATACATACAAATTAGCCGTATTCAAGATCTATAGCCCGAATAAAAATGACATTATTTAAGTAAAGCTCTAAATTGGTCATCCCAGCAGGAAAAACTAGATGGGCCCTATGCAAGATGTTCTAGCTAGCCTGTGTCCAGACAAAACTAACCCAATGGGGATCTCTGGGCATAACCAGAACAGCCTGCTGAGTTTAGTAATTGGAGCAGTGACTAAAAGCCTTCCAATTACAATGCAGTATAGATAGATAGATAGATAGATAGATAGATAGATAGATAGATAGATAGATAGATAGATAGATAGATGCAGCTAATATAGGATTGAAACACTAAAATAATTTCTTATGATATGAGTATTGTTTAGATTGAATGGCTATCTTATACAAGGTATCCCTTTTGTATCAAATATTTTGTTTTAACTTAAAGAGACTCTGTAACAAAATTTTCAGCCTTATTTCTTCTATCCTATAAGTTCCTATACATGTTCTAATGTGCTCTGGATTACTGCAGCCTTTTCTAGTTGCACTGTCTCTGTAATATATCTAATCTTCTTTCCTCTGTCGGCTCTGTTGGGCTCAGGCTGGAATGTGTGGAATGTGCAGCACTGCTTGTGGTAGGCAGAAGCTTTACACACCCTCTCCAAGCTCTCCTCTCAGCCTATCACACTCTAGTTAGAAGCCATGTCTTTTGTTTGTAAACACTGCCTAAAACTGGCAATTACAAGCCAGGATTGCAGCAGGGAGTGGCAGAAACAGCACAGAGGGGCCCAGGAGAACATAATGAATAGAATGGTATGCTTTTTATTGTAAGAATTTTACAGTACAGATTCTCTTTAACTTAACTGGAGATGTGAAGAAAACACTGTTGCATTAACAATATTTCGATTGATAGATGCAAAGAAGCATCAACACTAACGGACACTTAATAACTAAAAACTAAATCTAAAACTAAAATAACCTCTACCTGTCTTGGTTAATAAAAGGTAATGGAAAAAATATTAAAGAGCATGAGAAAAATATTAAAGAGCATCTTTCCTCTGAGATCAAGAATCTTTTGAAAATTGGGCTGCATGATATATGGGCTAGTGTATTTAGGGATTAATATAGTCCTCCATTACCATATTTCTCCTATATATGACTAATATGTCAGTAAAGCATAAATCTCCAGTGTTTTTCTAGTTGTTTATGATCATATATAATGTAGCCATGATTAAATGGCAGATATGTTTCTTCTATAAGTGGTCTAGCTTATCCAAATCCACGCAGAGGAGAGCTAATGAAGGGTATATTTTGAAGTCCTGAATAAAATGTTGAGAAGTCTGTGCAGGCGCTCAACATAAATGATATAAGTCCACAGTCCCAGACCAGTCTGTATTCAAATGGACCCAGACGATATCATGAATTCACAGAAATGTATCCACCAAGTACTCTCACCAGATCAGTTGGCTGACTCAATGACAAATCAGCAGACACAGCATGTACATATAATCCAATGGTCTCCCACTGTAATTGGCATCTGTAGGTTCAAGCACAATATGCGGACATAGCGTAATACTGCCGTAGATCACAGGATTAAAGTGACTATATATTCACCCTGTGTGAGGTGATCAAAGATTGTGCTCCCACCACCGGCAATGCAATGGTTAACTGCTCACCAGATTCCAATGCTGACCCCCAGCTTTGATCAGCAATGTGCGCTTATGTTTAGTTCTTTTATTTCCAGATGGGATGCAAGTTCCTTAAGGACTCTCCTGCAGAAGAAAAAAGGCCATCTATAACTGTGAAGTATTTACTACACAAACATAAGGATAAGACAATGCGTTTCACGGGTGCCCCCAACTTCTCCAGGTCAAAAACAACAATGTGCAGCCAGATGGGGTATAGGTAGATGATCTTATGCCAAATGTCCTCTCAGTGAGACTGGATGAATTCATCCAGTCTCACTGAGAGGACATTTGGCATAAGATCATTATTGTTGAGCGCCTGAACAGACTTCTCATTATTTATATAGGGAGGTAGATCCCATCCCACTGTGCGGCGACCCATACCTGTTTGCTCCAGTGCTGATCGTAATGGAAAAAGCTACGCTTACGGATCATTACGCGTAATTTTACGCTATTACGCATTACGAAATTACGCTTACGGCATAGACATTCAATTTCGGTACATGTCTGTAATTACGCATTGCCCTTACGCAATTACGCGTAAGAATACCGTAATTCAAGTTGTTACGTTATAGGCTTCCGCGTAAATTCCTACTAGCAATTAATGCGTAAGGTCATGCTGCCAAGCGGAAAAGTTGACGCATGGATCAATGTTAGGTAGCCGCCGACTTTAAGGGTTAATAGCAAATCCCCCTTAAGTGCTAAGAGCCTCAAATTTGGAGAATATATTAAGGAGATCAGAAGGAATAAGAGGGAAAATTTTTTTTTCAAAAAGACCTTATAGTTTTTGAGAAAATCGATGTTAAAGTTTCAAAGGAAAAATAGATACATTTAAAAACCCACCGACTTTAACGGTTAATAGCAAAGCCTGCTTAAAATTTAGAAACACCAAATTTACAGGGTATATTAAGGGGATCAGTGGGAATAAGAGGAAAAATTTTTTTTTCAAAAAGACCTTATAGTTTTTGAGAAAATCGATTTTTAAGTTTCAAGGGCAAAAATGTCTTTTAAATGCGGAAAATGTCAGTTTTTTTTGCACAGGTAACAATAGTGTTTTATTTTCATAGATTCCCCCAAGTGGGAAGAGTTTTACTTACTTCGTTCTGAGTGTGGGAAATATTAAAAAAAAAACGACGTGGGGTCCCCCCTCCCAGACCTCTTTAACCCCTTGTCCCCCATGCAGACTGGGATAGCCAGAATGCGGAGCACCGGCCGCGTGGGGCTCCGCACCCTGACTATACCAGCCCGCATGGTCCATGGATTGGGGGGTCTCGGAAGGGGAGGGGCAGCCAAGCTTTCCCCTCCCCCTCCGAGCCCTTGTCCAATCCAAGGACAAGGGGCTCTTCTCCACCTCCGATGGGCGGTGGAGGTGGAGGCCGCGATTTCCTGGGGAAGGGGTTCATGGTGGCATCTGGGAGTCCCCTTTAAAAAGGGGTCCCCCAGATGCCCACCCCCCTCCCAGGAGAAATGAGTATAGAGGTACTTGTAGTACCCCTTACCCATTTCCTTTAAGAGTTAAAAGTAAATAAACACACAAACACATAGAAAAAGTATTTTAATTGAACAAAAAACATAACCACGAAAAAAGTCCTTTAATATTCTTAATTAACCATTAATACTTACCTGTCCCTTTAAAAGCCAGTTCCCACGCAATATCCTCGGAAATATACTAATCAGTTACAATGTAACAAAGTTATTACAATGTAACAACTTTGTTACTTTGTAACACCACCGCACCCGACGTCACTCGCCGCTCACCCGCCGGCCGCCGCATACACGCTAGTCCCCGCCGGCTCCCGCCGTCCACTCCGCCCACACCTGTCACTCATATACATGCTGGCACCCATGGGTGCCAGCATGTATATAGGTGACATGTGGGAGAGGCGGGGAGGGCAGCGGAGCCGGCGGGGACTTAGCGTCCCTTCACCCGACAGAGCTCTGAGCTATATTAGCTCAGAGCTCTCGAAAGCATCTTTGTATTTGGGCTCCAAGGAGCCCCATTGGTCCTTAGCAGACCAATGGGGTTCCTTCAAATCAGAAGGAACCCCATTGGTCTGCTAAGGACCAATGGGGCTCCTTGGAGCCCAAATACAAAGATGCTTAGAGAGCTCTGAGCTATAGCTCAGAGCTCTGTCGGGTCCTGCAGCACAGACGCGGCGGCGGCAGCGGCGGTAAGTGACGTCGGGTGCGGCGTAGTTACAATGTAACAAAGTTGTTACATTGTAATAACTTTGTTACATTGTAACTGATTAGTATATTTCCGAGGATATTGCGTGGGAACTGGCTTTTAAAGGGACAGGTAAGTATTAATGGTTAATTAAGAATATTAAAGGACTTTTTTCGTGGTTATGTTTTTTGTTCAATTAAAATACTTTTTCTATGTGTTTGTGTGTTTATTTACTTTTAACTCTTAAAGGAAATGGGTAAGGGGTACTACAAGTACCTCTATACTCATTTCTCCTGGGAGGGGGGTGGGCATCTGGGGGACCCCTTTTTAAAGGGGACTCCCAGATGCCACCATGAACCTCCCCCCCAGGAAATCGCGGCCTCCACCTCCACCGCCCATCGGAGGTGGAGAAGAGCCCCTTGTCCTTGGATTGGACAAGGGCTCGGAGGGGGAGGGGAAAGCTTGGCTGCCCCTCCCCTTCCGAGACCCCCCAATCCATGGACCATGCGGGCTGGTATAGTCAGGGAGCGGAGCCCCACGCGGCCGGTGCTCCGCATTCTGGCTATCCCAGTCTGCATGGGGGACAAGGGGTTAAAGAGGTCTGGGAGGGGGGACCCCACGTCGTTTTTTTTTTAATATTTCCCACACTCAGAACGAAGTAAGTAAAACTCTTCCCACTTGGGGGAATCTATGAAAATAAAACACTATTGTTACCTGTGCAAAAAAAACTGACAGTTTCCGCATTTAAAAGACATTTTTGCCCTTGAAACTTAAAAATCGATTTTCTCAAAAACTATAAGGTCTTTTTGAAAAAAATTTTTTTCCTCTTATTCCCACTGATCCCCTTAATATACCCTGTAAATTTGGTGTTTCTAAATTTTAAGCAGGCTTTGCTATTAACCGTTAAAGTCGGCGGGTTTTTAAATGTATCTATTTTTCCTTTGAAACTTTAACATCGATTTTCTCAAAAACTATAAAGTCTTTTTGAAAAAAATTTTTTTCCTCTTATTCCTTCTGATCTCCTTAATATATTCTCCAAATTTGAGGCTCTTAGCACTTAAGGGGGCTTTGCTATTAACCCTTAAAGTCGGCGGCTTTTTTATATTATACGGGAGCGTAATATTACGCGATTACGGCAGACTGTGTAATTTCAATGGGAGTTTACTGTCTTACGCGTAATTTGTTACGCGTAAAACGTAACCCATGGTCTACGCGTAATTAATTACGCGTAATACCGTAACCTTACACGTAACGCTTACGGTGCATTTGTAGTGAATTACGATGCGTAATTACGCTAATGCGTAATTTCGGCCCAGCACTGGTTTGCTCCATTGTTTGTGAAACCATCGAGTTAATTGAAGGAGCGCCTATAACCACATTATCTATAATACTGAATAAAATGTTGTCTGATACACCCCTTAAGGGAGTTCCATAATATAAATACTATCGGGCATTCCCACAACATGTGTAGCATAGTCCCTATTCCTTGGCCACATCTCCAACAAGTTTGAGAGTAGTTAGTTGAAAAAGTGGCAAGTTTCCTAGGGGTGAGGTACCATCGTGTAGTTATTTTGAAAAGTTGTTCCCAGTGTGATTGGCATTTAGATAGTTTAGCAAGTAATCTTTGAGCTGATAGTAATTTGTCAGCTGATATCTCAATACCTAAATCTGATGCCCAAACGGCTGCATATTTAGCCAAGGGAGATCTGTTCAAGGAATTTAGTTCACTTTACCAGATGGCAATTATGCCATGTAATGGATTAGTAGAATTTAACATTGTGGTAACATATTTACTCCATTCGGGTATAGTAAATTGCCTGGATCTGAAGAAGCTGAGCACCCCAAAAGCAGGTAGTAAGGAGGCTTGAGATATTTTACGTTCTGAGGACAGAACCTTGATTGCTTGGGAGGTATCTCCTTTGAGTAGATCATTCATTATTGGGTTGTAGTGCACGATCTGATGAAGGGGGGGGGGGGGGGGTTTAAAGAGTATTCCCACGCGAGTAGTGTAGCTTGTATTGTAGGATATTCACTCTTCTCTGGTTTGTGACCCAATACCATAGTGGACAGTACGTCTCTGGGGCATACTCTTAATAGATCACTTTCTAATGAGACCCATTTTTTACTAGTTGTTTTGGACCACCAGTGTTTAGCAAATTCTAGGTTACAAGCATAGTAGTATAGTTCTGGGTTAGGAAGGCCCAAACCTCCTTTATTTTTGGGTAGTGTCAGTAAGTTGTAGGCAATACGAGATTTCTGACCTCCCCAAATGAAGTTGCGAAATATTCTTTTGAGGTCAGAAAAAATGGAGTGTTTAATGGGAATTGGGAGAGTTCTAAACAAATATAATATTTTTGGGAGAAGAAACATTTTAAAAGTAGCTAATCTTCCAGACCAAGAAAGAGACAATTTAGATAATGTTTGGCATTCTGTTGTAATATTTGAGAGTAAAGGTATAAAACTTGAGTTAAATAGTTTGGAGGAAACTGTGGTAAGGGAAATGCCCAGATATTGTACCGCCAGGGTCGTCCATGGAAAAGCAAATTTGCTTATAATATCAGATTTAAGATTAGGAGGAATATTTAGGACTAGAATATAAGACTTGGATTGGTTTAATTTATAATAAGAAGCTTCAGAAAAACTTTGCAGTTCTTTAAGGAGATGTTGAAGGGAACTCAAAGGGTCAGAGAGGATTAAAGCTACATCATCTACAAATAGACTGATAAGATGGGAATTGTCATTGATCATGATACCTTTAATAAAGTGATTGATTCTAATTTTTTGAGCTAGCGTTTCCATAAGGAGAACAAAAATTATGGGTGATAGTGGGCAATCCTGGCGGGTACCATTGGAGATTTTAAAGGAGTATGATAAGAACCCTGCGGCATTCACCTTAGCAGAAGGACCTGAGTAAGGAGCTAGTATGGCAGATAGAATTGGACCATGGAATCCAAATTTATTAAGGGTGGTCCTTAGGTAACTCCAGTTTACTCTGTCAAACACCTTCTCAGCATCCAAAGTTAGGAGCAGAGAAGGTGTTCGACAGAGCTCCACATGTCTCAAGATATTCAACATATGTCTGGTCCTATCTGGGGCCTGTCTGCCTTTAGTGAATCCTACTTGATCAGAGTTCAAACGTTCTGGAGTGATTTTCATTAGTCGATTAGCTATTAATTTGGCATACAGTTTAATATCTGAGTTTAATAATGAGATTGGCCAATAATTGGAAGGACATTTCAGATCTTTCCCAGACTTTGAGTGTGGCTTGTGAGAGGTCGGCAAAAACCTGGATTTTTGAGTAAGGATCTGGAAGTGATCCAGCTTTCTTTAATGCGTTCATAAGATTTCCTTTGGTCTGGTAAAACAAAAATCTGGCGATTACATTACGTGGAATATGTTCTGCTAAATGTGCAGGTTTGGGCAGGCGGTGAACTCTATCTATTGTAAGTTCAATCTGCGAAATCTGCGGTAGAGCTGCTTGCGTCAGAGTCATAATATATGCTCTAAGATCATTAGATGAAACACACTCTGGGATGCCTCTAAATTTGAGGTTATTTCACCTTGAGCGATCTTCCATATCTGATGCTTTGGATTTGAGTCATGTTATGTCGTCAGTATGTTGTTCTGATACATCTACCATTGTGTTATGTTCTGCAACCAAATTTGAAATGTTCCGCTCAGATAAGTCCACCCTGTCATCCAGAGACGTTATTTCTTGTTGTAAAGTAGCCTGCATATGTGATAAATGAGCAATCAGTGCGGTTTTAAAAGAAAGTAGTATGTCCTTTATGAAGGATTGGGAGACAGCTTGATCGGTAGAAGGGAAAGATACAATGTAAGCGTGTAAGGCTACTGCTGCAGAGCTGTGATCAGGGCCTACCTTAGCCGGAGCTTCAGAGTCCTCAATCCTGGGTCTTTGTCTTGCTGGGCTGCTGGTCGGAGAGAGCTGGTTTTGTAGGTCAGCGGGGAGCGTTGTGAGCTGAGGCTGTTGGATTCCCTCTTCTGAAGAGGTACTACCGTTGTGTCTGTCTCCTTCAGCTTGCCGGAGAGCGTTGTGTTCGGAGGGATCGGCACCATCTTGATTTCTGAGCGCTGGGCTTTTTCCATGAAGAAGTCTGTCCGTTTCTTTGGACGGAGATCGGCTGACCTCCGTTTCTTTGTCGCCTCTGTCTCCATCTCCGTGGGTTCCGACATCCCGGGCAGAATAGTGTGGGTTGAGGCAGTGCAATGAGCCGATTTGTTAGAATCTGTGTCAGAGCTGCAGACTCACGCGTCTGTCCTGGGCTCCGTCGCATCCACGCCCCCATAAAGTATAGTTTATCTGCTCTGAAAGCTGCCATTGCATTTTACTGTATAGCTGCTGTATTTATATATTAAAATCTATCTAGTGATCACTTCTCAGCTCTTTCTGCTTCTCAGCTCAGTGCAATTCAGTTTCAGTGTTTACTATTAAATGTATTTGACAAAGGAATGTAAACCAAAGATAATGTTATCACCTCTTCAGATGGTACCAGAAGCTGCCAACTGAAGCAAGGAGCTTTCCACTGAAGAACAAAGTGATTACTGTTCGCCACGGAAGTGTAATACTGGTCGCCACGGAATGGACTTTCTTGCACTGTCAGCTAAAGTTTGCAAGTTGAAACATAGACATAGAGCCATTTCATCAGCCAGCAGTCTGCAATGTTTTGGCCTTAGACTTGGGCATTCATTAAACTACTGATGGTTGAAATTATTATTTTTATTTATTTTGGTCTCCGTGCCTGCTGGTACCCATCTGGAGAGCCGGATAAATGAACAGTCAGTTGTAGAAGCTCACTTTCCATGAACAAATCTCTTCAATCTATAGCAGGGATGTCAAACTCCAATCCTTACAAGGGCCGAGGTCCACATTTTTGGCCCAACTCAAATTAATTGATGGGCCTAAATCAGGAAAGGTGTGCTTCATCAAGTAGAGCACATTTCTCCATTTCTCAGTCCATCCTAAACACCGGCATGGATGTGGACCTTGAGGACTGGAGTTCGATTCCTGTGATCGATAGGCTTTCAAAAATGAACTACTGTACCTTTAAGCAAAAAATTGGATGCAAAAAATATAAGCCTATTACTCGTACTCAAGATTCTCCTCCTGTGGGTCGTGAGATGACAGGTGCTCCGCAATGGAGATTAATGTTCATTCCAGCCAATGTTTTTTTAGTTGCAGGAAAACGGTTACTCATTCATTCCTTTCCCTTCCCTGTGGAGTCGTAAACTTTATTTTTTTGATTTTCAGGTTGAATTAAACTGTCTGTTCCAATCTGCGCCAACCCATCTCTCCGAGTCAAGGATGGAGGAAGCTTCAACCAGCCATGACCAGCTTCCACAGACATTAAATGAAAACGCTGTTCTAATTGCTGTTATCAGCGAACGAAACCTCGGCTTAGTGTATGTATAACATTTGTCAGTCCCATCGTCTGACCATTTTTTTTTCTTTTTTGTTATTTTATTTTAGTTTCACCAGTTCACCCCCAAGGGTTTTTATCCTAACGGACCAGAGCAATTTTCAGTTGTCAGCGCTCCTCCCTTTTATTCCCTAATAACTTTATTACTACTTATCACAAGAAAATGATCTATACCTCGTTTTTTTCGCCACCAATTAGGCTTTCTGTGGATAGTACATTTTGCTAAGAATTTTTTTATTCTAAATGCATTTTAATGAGAAAAACAGAAAAAAAAAGAAAAAAAATCATTATTTCTCAGTGTTCAGCCTTTATAGTTTTAAAATTAAACATTCTCCTGTGGATAAAACAAACACGTTTTATTTGCCCAGTGGTCCCGATAATTAAACCGTTTAGATTATGTCCCTACCACAATGTATGGCGACAGTATATTATTTTGAAATATAAGTGGTTATTTTTCTGTTTGTTCTGGCCATAATTACAAGCCCCTATGTAATAAATTAAAATTAATTTTCCCCCATAAAATATAGAATAAAAAAAGCTGAGTCCCTAAGGCAACTATTTATTTTATTTTTTTAAGCTGATTTTTTTTTTTTACAAGTGTTTTTTTTGGGGGGGAGGGTTGGAAGTGTAATTTTATTAATGATGTGTATATACTTAAAAATGTATGTATTTTGTAAGTGTAATATACTTTTTGGCCACAAGATGGCGCTGGTGAACACTCATAGGACGTGTTCACTTTTTTTTTTTTTTTTTACACACTTTATTAAACTGTTACATTTCCTGTTTATGTGAATGGACGTAGCCGCTGTTCGCGGTCACGTCCATTCACTCCAGGCACTGCGATTGGGTAGAGGACTGTTCAGTCCTCTTCCCCAATCGCCCAGCACGGGATCCCGACGGTAATGGCGGCGGTAGCGGCGGACACACGGCGGTAGCAGCGGCGGGAATGCGCGACGTATTAAAACGTCATGTTGCTGTTAATAGCGGTAAGCATGACGTTTTAATACGTTAGGATGTCGGTAAATGGTTCAAGGGTGTTTATTGAAAAAATAAAGCAAGGAATTCAAGGTCACATTTCAAGTACAATAATCCCCACGCAGGGGAGGTACCAACATGTTAACGACACTCACAACAATAAAGAGCCTTGGTGCGCAAAAAGTAGAACAATTTTGGCCTATGGACAGGAGGGGCAGGAAAGAGAGTAAGGGCATGGTATAGGGAAGGGACAAGGGGAGAAAGCCCACGGGTGCTATCCACATCATTCCAGTGGAGCCCACCATCTGAATTTTGATGCACTGTTAGCGGCACAAGTCTCAAACCTGGTACGGTTGGTCATTGGGTCACTGGGGTTCAAAATCAGAAAAAGGGGGCAGAGCCACAAACAATCAAATTTGTTTAATTTCACTGGGAAAATGCAAATTATTGATGCCAAGGACCCCAATGCTCTCAAACTTGGTTATTGAGTGTTTGTATGTTAGGGTTAGAAAAAGTGGGCAGAGCCAACAGCAGCCAAATACATACCTGAGATACTTGGGCCGTGTACACAAGGGTTAACGCACCTTGGCTGCTGCCTCCCTTCCGATGTGCTCCACGCTGCTCTCCAGCTTCTTACACTTCCTTCTTCACAGCAGAAGTTTCGTGTTAGAAGGTGGAAGTGTAAAAAGCAGGAAATCATTGTTGAACGCATTGAAAAGGGAGGTGACGGCTGAGGTTAGTTAACCCTTGCATAGACAGCCCACACCCACCACACACTCTGGGTTGATTTTGCTTTTCATGCTCATCCCTATTATATTATCCTACCTGATCATGCACCTGCATTACTGTGCACCGATGCTATGCATTTGAGTGAACCTAACTTGCCTAATCTCCATGCTCCCATCCAGTGACTGACTAAGCATTACCTTGTACTCATACTGTGCTGCATGATCTGGTTTGCATGTATTCCTGTATTGTCTTATTGCTGTATGTCAGCCCTAAATATTGTCTGTAACCTAAACTAATGTTCAACACTGCGTAATATGTTGGCGCTTTATATATACATTAAATAAATATATAGAAGATATGTAATATTCTGTCAGAATTAAAGCAGATAAAAAAACCAATGTAACCCCACCCGCCTGGATTATACCATTCTGACTATAGCAGCCAGTGACAAACTGAGAGAGAAGATATGAGCATGGGGGTCCCTCCTGCTACCATCAGCAGCTCACTATGGTCTTCAAGCAGTGAGTCAGTGGGCCTGGTAGCTCTGCAAACACCACCGACCACTTTTGGGTTGTCAAGTACTTTTAAACTTGAGGTTTGTGATGAGATGCGGTGTGCGCATTGCATTGCACCGCAGATATGAGGCTTCATATGACCCTGTGCTACGGTGCAGTGACAGGTTCATATGCATAGATCCACCCCCAGCTAGGTGTTATGTAGGGAGAACAAAAAGGGGCCAAGGATGGAAGCTTTGGGGACCCCAACCAAGAGGGGAAGTGGAGGCGAAATCATTAAAAGAGGTCTGAAGGAGGTTCATCCTGTTCAAGCTCTTCTGCTCAACTTCCTGCCACCAACCTTGAAAACTTAGCAAATCATGTTTTGGGCAAAATTCCAAATTAACTTTCAATTTTTGGTTTCTCCAGTTGAAATGCATCGAAGTCCATTTTCTAACTTAAAGTAAACCTGAGTTAAGTATAAACTACTGTGGAGTGCTCGAAGCTCAGCTTAGTTATTACTGTGGCACGATTATTGGCCCGAGGAAGTGGAAAAGAGTTCGTGAAATGCATTGCATGTGTTGCATCTTCTATATTAATTCGTTGTGTCATCTTTAGAGGTGAACCACCTGTTCCATTTCATATTTTAGGTGTTTTTAACCCAGTTTTATTTCATCTTTGGCATCCCTTATCCCCTTGAGCTTCATACCCTCCTCTGGAGGGAACCTGTTCCCTGGTCCTTTTCTAGAGAATGACCGCATCAGGCACATCCAAAATCATTAAAATGGAGACAGGGTCTAAATCTCCACAACCCTCCTTTGTAAATATTACTCTTTTTCCACTCCTCTCCTCATAGTGACCATTTGGGCTCCTGCTGTCTCTGTGTTTTTTCTTTGAAGGTGCTTTGTGGATGTTTTACCCAATCCTGTCTGATATGTGAGAGCTTGAGAGAGTGACTAGAGTGAAGGATAGGAGAGTTAAGAGCAGAGGTTGTGTTTGGGATAGTATCTGGAACTTGAAGTTGGTGAGTATTAATTTTTCAGTACTAGGTACTATATTGTATTTAGTTCTAATGTCCTAGGCTGAAGTCTGGAATCTTCAAGGGTATTTGGGCAAATGTGTATATGTTTTAGATGGTGATGTTATAAGATACTTTAGAAGAAGCAGATCTATCACTTCGGCCACATTGTATATAACTTGTGGATAGTCATTTCTTGCCAAGATACTGATCTGTTCTTTTTTGGACCTTAGATGCTGATGATATGCTTTGGCATAACATGGGTGACATGGGCACTGTTATTAATGGACTGGCTGGGCTGACGTCTAAGGCAAAGCAATGCTAATTATTTTATACTTAATCCTATTACTCTATCTTATGTCAGGTGAAACAAACACCAGCGGTCGACTCGAGACTATCGTTAGCTGCTTCAAGGATCTGAACCTTATAAAGGTTTAAAGAACAAGTGACACCCATGCTAACTAAAGGTTGTGCCATACATGGTACAATTTTTCATTTTTTTCGATTAGATAATTTAGTTAGATTATTCCGTTAGATCGAATATAAAGATTTTTTCAGCATGTTCGATCAGATTTTTCTCGAAAAAACAGAATAATCGTTCGAATTTCTTGATCGAAAAAATGGGAAAATCGAACGTTTTTATTGTATCGTGTATGGGCACCATTGGTCATAAAAAAACACATATACTGTATAAGTAGATAAATACTAGTTCTACTTACATAACAGATGTATTGCACTGTCCATGTTATGATTCCTGTGAACTTTATAAAGGAAAAGCAGAAAATCCTATTCTAGACAGTTTTCATCTTGGTTCATTTTAAATGAAGCTAATCCTGACATCATTTCCTCCCTCAATCTTTTTTTCTCCTCCTGCTTATTATGTATTCGTTACCGGCCCTACTCCCAGAGTCTTCAGACACTCCCACTGAGGTCTGTACTAGAAAGTGCACTGTCTTATGTCATTAGAACGAGGGGGAAATAAAGAGAAGAGGAGAAATATATTATTGATAAAAAGACCCCCCAGCATGCAACTGTTTGGCAATGGCAATTAAGGGCTAGTGCTCCTAAGGTATGTGATAACAGCAGAAAAGGTTTTGAAAGTTTCGAATGCAGGATTCACTTAATACACTCAGACCAGTTTCTGTTGAAATTTGATTTTTATGGTGACAATCCCGCTTTAAACAATAGCATTATGTACACCTGGTTTAAAGAAGTAACGTGGGAATGAGTGCATCTGCTAAGATGGTAAACTAGCAGCACATCCATTATGCTACAATTTTCTGGCTGATTTACCTGCCAGATCGATTTTTTTTCTATGTTCGATCTGAATTTCGATCGATTTTCCGATTGATTTCCATAAAAGTGAACGGAAATCGATCTGAAAATCGATAATTCAGAATGGACATGTTGGAAAAAATTGATCTGGCAGGTGAATCTGCCATAAAATTGTATCATGTGCACCTAGCATTAGAAACCTTCATAGTGGTTTCTATCCTGTAGATCAGTGTTTCTCAACATTTTATTGGTATGTACCCCTTTTAAAACCCAGTACTCACCAAGTACCCCCTAGCATAGTAAACATTATCACAAGTACCCCTTGACAAATATATATTTAATCGTAGTACATGATAATTGGTTCTAGACAAGTTCCAAGCATTTACTATTGCTTTTAATTATCTAAAATACTAATTTGGTGTTGTTTAAATAAGATTATCATTTTCTAAAACTCTTAATTTGTTATTCTTGATTAAGTATATGAAGCCCGAGTACCCCCTGAAACCATCAGGAGTACCCCCTGGGGTACGCGTACCACACGTTGAGAACCTCAGCTGTAGAGCAGTGCTGTCCAACTTCATGGGCGAGGGGCGTGGTTAGCACTGGATTTTTCGGCTGGAGGGAGCAGAACATCAATGTCCCGGCTTCAAGGAGCATATAAATCACCAGCGCTTGCGATTGTGCTGGCGATTTATAATGTGAACAAGGACTAAGGCCTTGTTCACATTTAAAATCGAAATCGCTGATGCCAGCGTTTTGCGATTTCTTGCGCGATGTTCTTTAGCGTTTTTCGGCGCTTACCTGCGCGCTGCGATTTTTAAAGCGCTTTTGTAATTTGTTTTTTCACGACACAAGTCAGGAAGTGAGCTCTTTGACCCGGAAATAAATGAATACAATGTATTTATTCACAAAAGCGCTGGGGAAAATCGCTATACACAGAGCTTTTTCAAGCGTTTTGCGATTTTCCTACACCTTCCATTGAGGCAAATCGCCCCCAAAAATGGTACAGGCAACGCTTTGGTGAGCGGATCGGAATCGAACCGCTGATATGCGAACACTCTTATAGAGAATCATTGCACAAGCCCTTTTAGGACGATTTTCAAAATCGCCGGCGCTTAAAAATAGACGAAAACGCCCTTAAGGCTTGATTCACTAAACCATGATAACTGATATCACGGTCGCGCTAGCATTTTGCGCACATTATAATGCGCATAACGCAAATGTTTGCGCGAAAAATTGTGATTGTGCGCGAAAAACATTACACGCGTTATAACGTGCGCAAAACGCTAGCGCAACCGTGATATCAGTTATCTTGGTTTAGTGCATCAAGCTGTTAGTGTGAACGAGCACTTAGTGTATTACAGTTCCAGTCAGCAGGTGATTCTTTTTCTCCTCCTCCTTCCTCAGTGGGGTCAGATCCGGGATGATATTAACCACAGCTGTGATTTTTATTTCATGTAAATACAGCTCGTCTGGAGATGGAATATCTTCCTTTCTGTTTTATAACAAATGCCACCTCTTTCATTTATCTTCTCCATAGACTCAGCAGCCTCGGGTCAGAAGAGTAAACTGAACATGCACAGCGCAGCTCTGAGCCTGGATCCACTGGCAGCATCCAGCGATGGGCAGAGAAGCTCCTGTCTCCTACATTTCCTTCACACATTACGTGTGTCATGTACCAGTAGGGCCCATTCACACTAGAGCGTTTTGCCGGCGATTTCGGCAAAACACTCAAGCGCTAGCGCTTTTGAAAGCACTAGTGCATTAAAGGGAAGGTTCAGGGAGGTGTTAAAAAAATAAAAATTCTAATCCACTTACCCGGGGCTTCCTCCAGCCCGTGGCAGGCAGGACGTGCCCCCAGCACCGCTCCGGAGGCTCCCGGTCTTCTCCGGTGGCTCACCTGACCTGGCCAGGCCGGCTTCCTGGTCGGGGTCTTCTGCGCTCCAACGTGTGTCTTGCGCTGTCGCGCTGTCGCGCTGACGTCATTGGACGTCCTACGGACTGTACTGTGCAGGCGCAGAACTACTGCGCCTGCACAGTACAGCCTGGAGGACATCCAATGATGTCAGCGTGACCGCGTAAGACACACAATGGAGCGCAAGGAGAAGCCCAACCAGGAAGCCGGCCTGGCCAGGTCAGGTGAGCCCCCGGAGAAGACCGGGTGCCTCCGGAGCGGCGTCGAGGGCACGTCCTGCCTGCCACGGGCTGGAGGAAGCCCCAGGTAAGTGGATTAGTATTTTTATTTTTTTAAACACCTCCCTGAACCTTCCATTTAACACCCTATGGGCTCGCTCCTACTTGGGCAATTTACATTAATCGCCGGTAATAAACGCAAATCGCCAAATGCAAACGTGTAGCCTGCACCATTTTCAGGCGATTTCCCCGGCGATCGGGTTTCAGTGCTATAGAAGCGTTAAACGCGATCACGGGAAAATCACTGCAGTGTCCAGTGATTTTTCTGTGTTAAATCGCGGAAAAATCACTTCCGCAAAATGCCGGCGATAATGTGTTTGGAGATGTAAACCATCTAGTGATGGTATATAGTGTAATTGATAAGCCTCGTTCACACTACGGACGTTGCTGTACGTTTTTCACAGCACATTGCCCTGTGCATTTTGCTAGGTACAGCTTAGGTTGATTCTAATGTACCACATTCATGTCTATGCGCTTTATTACCGTCCGTTTGGGAAACATGGTATTGCAAGCATTTCTGGGCATTGCACTGTGATGCGCACAGCAATGCAAGTGAATGGGTGCACTTTTTTAGCGTATAGAAGCGCACCACAACGCACTAAGAGGCGTTATGAAACGCGCATTAACGCATGCATTTTTTTTACCAGGCGCTCAAATACGTTTCTGAATGCACCCAATGTGAACCAGGCCTTAGAGTTTCCTTTTAACTTCTGTTTTTCTGTTGCTTTTGTGCTGAGACACTGAAAATAAGAATAAGTTTCTTATTTTTGTGATTTTGAGTTCTGCAGCTGAATGTGCATCGTGTCTAACCTTAGAAAATATCTAACTCACACAATAAAAGTTTGTCTGTTCAGCTATTTCGTAGATAATATTCTGGGCGTATAGCCAATAACTTGAAAGTTGTATCATGTATATATAGATTTGTATTGAGTAAAGAATCTTTGAGAAAAGTTTGAAACTGACAAACTGCGTCCATGCCTTGAATTTCTCTTCCGGCGTCGCAGTAAAAGGTACATCACCTACTGGTGAAACACGAAAAATTAGAATGTCAAAGTCCATTTATTACAGTAATTCAACTTAAAGGACAACCGAGGTGACATGTGACATGATGAGATAGACATGTGTATGTATAGTGCCAAGCACACAAATAACTAGTGTTCCACCCGAAATCCCCATTGCAAAATCCTCCGGTACTTCCTGGAAGAGGCAGAGCTTTGCGCTGTAGCTCTGCCTCCAGTCCATTCAGTCACCGCCGATCGCCACCTCTCCCCACCCCTCTCAGTCTTCTTTCACTGAATGGACTGGAGGCAGAGCTACAGCGCAAAGCTCTGCCTCTCCTGGGCAGCAAAATCTGTGACTTTGAAAGTCGTAGAATTTTGCCCCGGGATTTGGGGGGGGGGGGGGGGGGATAAAGACCTCGTACGGCCGCGAGGATGATCTTTGCTCTTAAAGCGGATCCGAGATGAAAAACTAACTATAACAAGTAACTTGTCTATATATCTTATCTAAAGTTTAGATAGTTTACACAGCAAATCTAGCTGCAAACAGCTTCAACAGTTTATGAATATTTATTCCTGTGATACAATGAGGGCAGCCATGTTCTGTTTGTCACATTACACACAGGCAATATGCTCTGCATCTCCACCCCTCAGCCTGTGACACATTCAGTCCCCTCTCCTCCTCCCCTCTGCCTCTGAAATCTCTGGCTAGTAACCTACTCCTCCTCTTGCCCAGACTGAGCTCCCATAAGCCCTTGCTACATGGGACTGAGTTCCAAGGCACTCTGAAAAAGCTTATAGGGAATTAGAGTCTTAAAACAAAACAAAAAAATGATGTGGCTTGAGGAATGCCCTATAAACTATATGAAAGGAACACAATTATGTAATGAGAAAAAGTTTATCTTAGATCCACTTTCAGGCTGAAGAGCATTCTCAAATAAAAAGGTATTGTTTGTCACTTCAGACTCTCTTTAACAAACAGCAATGTTAATGCTATCTGTCTGTCGGTGACAGTGAAAAACATTCACAGGGGTGGGTGGGCATGGAGAGGGTTCAGGAGGTTGACCGCAGAAAAAGATCATTGCAGCACTTCACATTTTACAGTGACATCTTGTGGTTGCTTTACTATACTGTAGTCTAACTAATAATGTTGTTACTACCAACAATAGCTCTTGGCCCCCCTGTAGTTACGCCCTTGAAGAAGATCGGCCTAAAGAATAAGCACATTTACAAATGTAAATTTAATTGCCTTTCTGCCCACGGGAGACTTGCAGCAATGGAATTGGAAGCACGCACTTTTGAGATGTGCATTAAAGGATTTGGATGGTGAGGCCTCCTGCAGACACCCCCCCCCCCTTCCCACAGATGGAGAGATGGGTGAAGCAGCGAGATGTATTTAAGCGTATTGCTGATCCAAGATTTCTCTCCATCTTCATTGAGCTGTCACAGCAGATCTTAGGAAATCTGTACAAGCGATGATATGATTTTTTGAACAATGGCGTTCCATCATACGGAATACTGTATAATGTGAGCCTTCAGCAGCTCCCTCTAATTCAAAACACGGACCTCGGGCTGCCACTGCCTTGTCAGTCTTCGTCTTTATCCTCCCTCTGATTCCGGAAATGTCTGGGGGATACTACAGTGTAAATCTGCCTTTTATACACTTTACATGAGCTGGATTCAGCTGGCCGGTCTTCTGCATGACGGAGATGCCCCGTGGCTGCCCCTCAAACCTCTGAAAGGAGAAGAAGAAAGAGAATAGGAAGGAATGGCTATATATATAATGAAAGAGAGATGCATGCTGGACAGAAAGCAGGAGTGTGGGTCATGGAAGTCCAATTGATTATCTTGAGCGTTGGAGGGCAATGCAGGTGAAAAGAATCGCGTTTGTTTTGTTGGGTTCTAGATTTGAAAAAAAGGACTCTGTTTACCCCGGACTATAAGTACAGCAAAGTCCCCGTGATCCAGAACTCAGGCATCTAGAAGTCTCAACTAACCGGCAGGGGCGTAACTAGACTTAATAGGGCCCCCCTGCCAAAATGATAGTATGGGGTCCCCGAACTCCATGAGGGTCACATGATTGGGAGCTGGCAAATGGCAGCAGAGAGTGTTCTGTAGTGAAGCAGCATCTGGAAGCAGGCAAAAATTACAGACATACCCGCTACTCGCTACTCTGCATGGTGGGAGGAGGTGGTGGGATGTTTTTTGTGCCCCAACTGGGAGTTCTCTGGGCCCCCCTGCAATGGCAAGGCTCGCAGGGGTGATTGTTACGCCCATGCTAACCGGCATGCCTGAGGGGGATAACAGGGAATATGATTTGGGGGTTTTGCAGGGGTTTCGGAGGGATGGTGTCCAGCACCCTCTTCTAACCTTCCTGTAGCTCCAAGTGTCTTTGCTACATCCGTTCACGGCTCCCGGCGTCACGTGGCCTAATGCGGGACAGGTGATACGCCAGAAACCATGTACAGAGGACCTTGGAAAACCACTACAAGCTACAGTAAGGTTAGAAGATGCCACTGGCACTTGGAGAGTTTTTTATTTTGCAGGGGGAGGGAGGTAGTGCTTTTTTGGCCAGTTGCTCACACAACGGGCAAGCACATGTATCCAGCACCAGGCAATCCCCACCGGTGCCGGATACCGGGGACTTTGCTGTATTATGAATACCTAAAATGGGCCAGCCCAGCCTCCAAAGGCTTACCCATCCTCCATGTCCCACGGATGTAGTTCTGGGACCCTCAATGCATTTCCGACAAGGGCGCTTGTCAGCTATGCTCTCGTGGCCATACTTCCATCCATGTATGATTGTGGCCATACTACACATTCACGAGTATGGTTTATGCCTGCTCAGTAGCACAAAACCGCTTGTGCACTGCTTTTTCCACTTCTTCTTCGTGGCCACCCTCCCACTGGTGGCTGTACTGCGCATACGCGAATATAATCCAAGCATGCCCAGTAATATGAACCCACTCTTGCATGGAGGGAAAAGCCACGCACGAGCGGCATCGTGCTACTGGGCATGTGGGAATCGTCTTTGAGTATGCGCAGTGTGGGCTCACTCATACATGGATGGGAGTGCAGCTGCGAACAATCAGAGGGTCCCGACCAGCAGTGGTGGGGTAAAGGAGGACATGGGAAGCCTCTGGACCATCTAGAGGCTTCCAGCTATTGAGGTAAATATCTAACTTTAACTTTTTTCTCCTCACAGGTTTGCTTGGACCTGCACAGATGACATCATGAAGTGATGAGGAGGAAACCAACTGGGTAACAGGAGATAAAAAAAAAAGTGAGAGGACCGTGGAAGGTGCTATTACCAGCAGGGATGCTCATTCAGATTCTCGGAAATCGGAAAACCAAAATCTGTGGACATACCTCATTGCTGCAGCTCTGTCATTTTAGCCCAATCACATGCATTGGACCAATCAGAGAAGGCAGTCAACTGGGAAGTATTGGCCAATCAGAGAATGCAAAAAAGGACCCCCCAAAAAAAGACTCATCAGAAAATAAAAATCAGAAATTTGCGGAATCGGTAATCGGCGTTGGGAGAAATCTGAATTTCTGCAGAATCAGAAATTGGAATTTCCGACCATCCCTAATTACCAGCTCTCTTGTCTAGCTTTTGTACTCGACAAGTATGCATATCAGGTGTTCTCACTCCACTGGCTGCATATTTGTTCCTATGTTTTTTCCAGTTCTACCAGTTTGGCAAATACAGTTATGTCTTTATTTTGTATCCATACTGGCCGTTCATTTTTCTACTGGCTTGTTCTAGTTTCAGAGTTCTTGTCACTGAGCTGACCTGCTTCCTCTCTGGAGCCCGCACTGTGATCTCTGCGCTGCCCTTCTCTATACTGCAAAGCTGGTATTGTGATGTACCACCTGCTTCTTTACATACCAGACCACCCGCTTTAGCCGGGATGCGCCCCGGATTCGGGGTCCCCTGTCCCAGGCTGCGATATGTCCCGGGAAACGTCCCGCTTTTAGCCGCGGGACGTCCCGGCCTCGGGACTCTGGCCACCGTCCATTGCATGAACTGGCCGTTCATAGCCCGCAGCCCCGCTCCTGCCTGCACAGTCTTCCGGCAGGCAGAGCAGGGCTACGGGAAGATGGCGTCCGAAGCCCTGTATTGGAGACTATTTGTGTCTCCAGTACAGGGCTTCAGGTGCCATCTTCCCATAGCCCTGCTATTCCATTCAGCGCAGGAGATTGCAGGAGCAATATCTCCAGGGGAGCTGCGCGCCAGAGGCCAGCGGGAGAGGAGACTTCTGTCAGGTGAGTAAATTCTTCTTTTTGCAGGTGAAATGTTGCCCAAATTGCGTGTATTTTCTGCTGAAATGTTGCCCAAATTGCGTGTATTTTCTGGCGTCTGGGGTAACTGTTGCTGCATTTATTATTTAATGGTCATAGTTGGCTATATTTGCTGCTTTGGGGTTACGGTTACGCTCCGCCCATACAATGTCATTGCCACGCCCATTTTTCAGCAGGTAATTATAACTTTACAGGATTGTATGTGTTATAAGCTGGATGCCTACTTTAATACGGATGGACTTTATTAGGGCCCATTCACACTGGGTCATGAGAGGCCGCTTATCGCTAATCACCAAATCGCCAGCGATCACAAAAGCGCTATCATGATGTTAATTATATAGCAGTTACCTCACTGCCACGATTGCTTGAGATTCGAGATTATCAGTAAACACAACCACGGTGCATGCAGCACTTTTTCGTGATTTTTGAGCAATTGGTGATTGGAATGTAAAAAAAAAACACTAATCACCAGTCCCTCAAAAATCGCAAAAATGTACAGCAAAAAATGTGCGCAAATTGTGAAAAATTGCTAACGCTAATCGCTAGCACTAATCGCTAGCATTTTGCATTCCCCAGTGTGAATGGGCCCTTACTGTCTTACTGCCTATCTTATGGATGGAGAAATACTTTTGTCGTTATAGTGCAACAAAGTGGCACTAAATATACATGTGTTATTTCTGAAAAAAAAAAAAAAAAATATTCAAGCGTCGTCAGCCTGGGTGCACACATAACATAACATGAAAGGCTGCGTTTTATGTTGTTCATATTTTTTGTGTGCGTTTTTGCTGCATTTTTACTGCCTTTTTGGTGCGTTTGTGCTAGCTTTTTTTTTACTGCAGATGCGTTTTTCAAGCGTTTTGCGTGCGTTTTAATGCGTTTGCGGTTTTCATGTGTTTTACCATTGCGTTTTATTCAAATTAATAGGAAGACAACAGGAAGCTGAACTACATCACAAATTTTTTTTTACAAAACGCATATAAAAAAGCATGGAAAAACGCATCAAACGCATACCATTGCGGTTCAATTGACTTTCATTCTGTGCGTTTTTGATGCGTTTTTGCATACTATGCAACATAAATAGCGTTTTTGAAAACGCACGCATATAAGTTTTTTATAAGTGTTTTTCCTGCAGCCCATAGACTTCCATTAGCGGCAAAAATGCAGCATTTTCCACAACGCTAGGGTTTCTGCTTTGTGTGCACCCAGCCTCCTCCTAGCCGGTCTTTTCTACAGTTTACAGTATTTTTGTTTTTATGCTCTGTAGTTAACTACAGCATATTACTGGGACCATGTCCAAGACCTTTACATCATTAGATCTCTACAACTGCCCCTTCTGCTCTCTAGTTAGAACCTTAGTATTGCACCACCTTGTGTTGTTCATACATCTGGCCTGTAGATGTCACTGTTCTATTTGCATTACTGCATGAGATTATCTAGACTGTTGTGGGTTGTTGGTTCCTGTTCTGCCTGGCTGAAGAAACAGAGGATAACCCCTGTTTCTGTAGAGAGCTGGTGAATCCTTTGAATAAAACTAGTTGTAGTTATTATGCATCTGTGACTGAACACAGCATTGCCTGATCCCCTTTTAGACTCTTATTATTGCCCCCTTTTTAACTATGTATATGTACGCCGCGGGTGAGCTGGGCGCAATGACAGCTCACCCTGCTGCCTCTCAAATCCCCAGCAGTGTAAAATACATTAACCCTTCGAGTCATCACAACTTGGAAGGAGGTGTAATTTGGGGTCTGGCGGTCCCCGAAACCCCGAATTACCCTTACGCGCCCCACACAGTATAACATTACTTCCCTCGGGGCGCCTAGTTGCCACGCTCAACGGCGTCTGCCAAAACCACCTGTTTGCCTTTTTCACTCTTGTAGGGCTATTAGTATTATTGCACCCCTATCTTCTGTCACTTTTATCCCTCCACCCCTCTTGTTAGACCCTTCATTTTGCCACCTTTGCTCCCTTGTTAGACCCTTACTACTGCTGCCCCTTTTCTTTGGTTAGACCCTCACTATTGCCCTTCTATACCATTATTATGGCAAAACTGTTTTTTGTTTTTTTTTATGTAATTTTTATTTCAATAAAGTAATATAACTCTGTACAACCATGTCCAGACAATTTTTGTGATACAACCGCATAATAGCACATGTTTCGAACATTGTAAGTATTATCTACATTATGGAACTTATAGAGAAAAGGGATTGAAGTATGGGGTTATAGATGGGGATCTGTTCTGCAGTCAGCCTCAGCTGGTCTGCTTTTCTGATATCTGCTCAAGGAAGTATGAAAATGTCATAACCAGATTTAATGAGCTTGAGATTAGTCTTTTCCATTATCCATGTGGAAGTCCTGAGTTGTGTTGTTAACCAAAGCTCGTGCAATGGAGGTTGATTCAGTCCTTTTGGGGTTGTATAGCTCATGTAGGATCCCCATCCCCCTCTGGGTTCTCATACCATCCCACAATACGCTTTCATAGCCTTATTTACTTATATATTGCATAAAAAACAGAACGACAGATAAAGGCAAATAAACTCAAAGAAAAAACTAATTAAATTAAGACCGGTTACAGGCATCGCAGATATAACCTCTCCACTGATCAGCATGAAAGAACAAATATGTTCTCATACAGAAAGGTCCATCATAACGGCCATTAGTCTGACACCTTGTTGATAATAGAAAGGTACCCCTCAGTGGTTTGGAAGAGGATCCATGACCAGGGGTGCAGCTAAGGTTTTTGTGGCCCCAAGCGGAAAATGGGTGTGGCTATCCCGCATAAGTGGGCGTGGCCATGACATGTGGGTGGAGCAGGAGGGCGGATTGGGGCGGGGCTGTTTGCGGGGAAAAAATGGATGTTGGGGTGATTGAGGCGCGCGTAGCGCGCCGAAAGATTGGCGCGGCCATGACATTGTATGGGCGAAGCTTAACCGTAGCACAGCAAATATAGCCAACTATGACCATTAAATAATAAATGCAGCAACAGTTACCCCAGACACCAGAAAATAAAAACGCAATTTGGGCCACATTTCAGCAGAAATCAAACGCAATTAGGGCACATTTTCAGCAGAAATCAAACGCAATTAGGGCACATTTTCAGCCGAAATCAAACGCAATTAGGGCACATTTTCAGCAGAAATCAAACGCAATTAGGGCCACATTTTCAGCAGATATCAAACGCATTTAGGGCACAGTTCAGCAGAAATCAATCGCAATTAGGGCCACATTTTCAGCAGATATCAAACGCAATTAGGGCACAGTTCAGCAGAAATCAATCGCAATTAGGGCCACATTTTCAGCAGATATCAAACGCATTTAGGGCACAGTTCAGAAGAAATCAATCGCAATTAGGGCCACATTTTCAGCAGATATCAAACGCATTTAGGGCACAGTTCAGCAGAAATCAATCGCAATTAGGGCCACATTTTCAGCAGATATCAAACGCATTTAGGGCACAGTTCAGCAGAAATCAATCGCAATTAGGGCCACATTTTCAGCAGATATCAAACGCATTTAGGGCACAGTTCAGCAGAAATCAATCGCAATTAGGGCCACATTTTCAGCAGATATCAAACGCATTTAGGGCACAGTTCAGCAGAAATCAATCGCAATTAGGGCCACATTTTCAGCAGATATCAAACGCATTTAGGGCACAGTTCAGCAGAAATCAATCGCAATTAGGGCCACATTTTCAGCAGATATCAAACGCATTTAGGGCACAGTTCAGCAGAAATCAATCGCAATTAGGGCCACATTTTCAGCAGATATCAAACGCATTTAGGGCACAGTTCAGCAGAAATCAATCGCAATTAGGGCCACATTTTCAGCAGATATCAAACGCAATTAGGGCACAGTTCAGCAGAAATCAATCGCAATTAGGGCCACATTTTCAGCAGATATCAAATGCATTTAGGGCACAGTTCAGCAGAAATCAATCGCAAATTCGCAATTAGGGCTGCGGCTGCAAAAAGAAAAGAATTTACTCACCTGGCAGGCTGGCACTGGCAGAAGTCTTCTCTCCCTGGTCTCCTCTCCCGGCCGGCTTCTCAGGCGCGCAGTTCCCACGGAGCTCCCTCCCTGGCTTCCTCCTCCAATCTCCCGCGCTGATTCATGCAGGGCTACGGGTCGGGAAGATGGCCACCCGAAGCCCTGTACTGGAGACATAGTCTCCAGAGCAGGGCTTCGGCGGCGGCCATCTTCCTGTAGCCCTGCTCTGCTCTGCCAGCCCGGCGGGGCTGCGGGGAAAAAGTGACGTCACGCCGACGTCACGGAGCCGCCGAGGCCCCTAAGATTGTGAGGCCCCAAGCGACCGCTTGGTTCGCTTTATGCCTCGCGGCGCCCCTGTCCATGACATCCAGACTTTTTTATATTTATCAAATTTATTTCTGGCCATCAAGATAGATTCTTCTGCTTCTTGGATTTGATTGATTCTAATAAACCAATCCTTCATGGTTGGGATTTTTGTGGTTCTCCAATATGTTGGAATAAGGCTTTTTGCCGCATTTAATAGGAATGGAGTAGCTGTAGATTTGTATTTTTTTAATAGATGTCGGATATAGATGAAATAATAGATGCCATGGATTGTCCTCCAATTCCCAGCCCACCACCTCCTTGACTACTTCCCTTACCCCCTGCCAAAAGGATCCTAAAAATAAATGGGCATTTCCAGAAGAGGTGTAAGAGTGCGCCAGGCTCCCCACACCCTCTCCAACAATTGGGGTCCTGTCCCTCATATATTTTGGCAAGAAAGGAGGGGGTCCTATACCATCTGACCAAGAGTTTATAGCACCCTTCTTAGATGTGTGAACTGATTGAGGCTGAATGTGCCATGGATAAGACTCTACTTATTTGCGTGTCTGTGAGTGTATGGTCCGTGTCTCTCTCCCATTCCCTTAACCCTCCTGGCGGTATAAAAAAATACGCCAGGAGGCAGCGCGGCAGTTTTTTTTTAATTTTTTTTTTCTATATCATGTAGCGAGCCCAGGGCTCGCTACATGATAGCCGCTGCTCAGCGGCATCCCCCCGCCCTCTTCGATCGCCTTCGGCGATCTCCGATCAGGAAATCCCGTTCAAAGAACGGGATTTCCTGGAGGGCTTCCCCCGTCGCCATGGCGACGGGGCGGAATGACGTCACCGACGTCACTGACGTCGGGTCGTCATTGGGAGTCCCGGGCCACCCCTCGGCGCTGCCTGGCACTGATTGGCCAGGCAGCGCACGGGGTCTGGGGGGGGGGGGGCCGCGCGCCGCACCGTATAGCGGCGATCGGGCGCGCGGCGGCGGCGATCAGGGTGCTGGCGCAGCTAGCAAAGTGCTAGCTGCGTCCAGCAAAAAAAAAATTAAACAAATCGGCCCAGCAGGGCCTGAGCGGCACCCTCCGGCGGCTTACCCCGAACTACGTTCGGGGTTACCGCCAAGAAGGTTAAAAACCTTGCTTTAGTATTCCCCTTATTGTCCAAGGGGGCTTTATATAGAAATGAAGTTAGGTGTGGGGGCTTCGTCTCTTGTGTGAAAAGTTTTTCCCAGGGGGCCATATCCACTATCGGCCTTACTCCCTCAAGAGAGTTGAACCAGTGTGTAAGTTGGTTCAGTTTCCATAGGTCCATGGGGAATGCGCCATATTTCTGTCGGAGAACTGTGATGGGTTTAAGTTTGTTTCCCGACATGAGATGCCCTATAGTTAACAGTTTATTCCCTTTCCAAGTGCCAAAGGACCTTCTTTCCAACCCTGGCTGAAAGTGTGGGAACCCTTCCACCGGAGTTAAGGGTGATATGCCTGGAGCCCATGTATTCCTAAATTCAAGTCTATCCCATATCCCTAGGGTATGTTTGATCCATGGCGGCGTTGAGGTTTATAAGCCTCTTGTAATAGGATTAATCCAAACCGCCCCAGCAAGATCTCTACCTGCCAGTGTTTTCTCTACATTTACCCAACCTTTCTGTGTCCCATTATGTTGCCTATCTAGAATTCTATTCAGGGCTAGGGCCTTATAGTATATTTTCAAGTCTGGGAGACCTAATCCACCTCTTTCCTTGGTTCTTATCATAAGGTTGTCTGACAGTCTGGGTAGAGAGACAGGGACCATAGACATTGGGAAAAGCAGCCTGGGTAAGACATTCATTTTTATTATGCTGATACGTCCCAACCACGTATACCCTCTCCCATTCCATCTTTCCAGGTCTTTACTAATTGTGTCTTGTAGTGGTACAAAATTTCTAGTGTAGAGATCATGAAGGTTGGACGGCAGGTCTATGCCCAAGTACCGTAGAGCTTGTTCTCTATGGGTAAAGGGAAACGAAGTCCTTAATTTATCTAGGTCTGGTGCATTTAATCCAACATTAATATATTCAGATTTGGTCATGTTGATTTTGAAGTTGGATAATTCCCCATATTCCTCAAATTCCTGAATAATTTTAGGTATTGATGTAAGTGGATCTGAGACATATAATAAAATGTCGTCAGCAAATGCTGATAATTTACAGGTTTAGGACCCAATATTCAATCCCCCTATGGCTGGTTTCAAACGTATGCTCCTTAACAAGGGCTCCAGAGTCAGAACAAACAGAAGAGGGGAGAGAGGGCAACCCTGCCTTGTGCCATTTGACAGCCCAAAACCTTCTGATATAACTCCATTTGCTCTTATTTTAGCTGTGGGGTTGCTATATAAACTACTAATCCAGGACTGCATACAAGGTCCCAGGCCAATATGATCTATCACTACTTGTATTAGGCCCCAGTTCACCCTGTCAAAGGCCTTCTCTGCATCCTTTGATAGTAGGATTAGAGGTATGTTTTGCAGTTGAGCCCAATTAATAATATTTAGTGCCTTAGCAGCGTTATCTCTTGCTTCTCTCCCCATTACAAAGCCTGTTTGATCAGGGTGAACCAGGGCTGAAATACCTTCTTTGATCCTATTGGCTAGAATTTTTGAAAAAAGTTTTATGTCCAGGTTGATAAGTGATATAGGTCTGTAGCTTTGGCACAAGGCAGGGTCTTTCCCCTCCTTGGGTATTACCACAATGTGAGCTTCCATGCTCTGGGCGGGGAGCCTTCCACCTTCTCTTAGGCTGTTTAGGGCCTCTGCTAATGGTTCTAGTAGATGTTTGGCATAGGCTGAATAGTATTTTTTAGTGAAGCCATCTGGGCCAGGTGATTTACCATTAGGAGTATTTTTTAAGACACCCCCCCCCCCTTAATTCTTGTACAGTAATTGCTTCCTCTAGTTCTGCGCACCATTTTTCTGACCAAGAGGGCATCTGGAATTTCCTTAGATTGTCTTTAATTTTTTGTTTACATATATCAGCTGTGCTAGTAGGGCGATTTTTTTTTTTAATATTGTAGAGCTCCGCATAGTACTCTTTGAATAGACCTGCTATCTTTCCCGCCTGAAATTC
The DNA here is from genome assembly GCF_040937935.1 of Hyperolius riggenbachi. NCBI lineage: Eukaryota > Metazoa > Chordata > Amphibia > Anura > Hyperoliidae > Hyperolius > Hyperolius riggenbachi. The sequence continues at coordinate 400,964,853 of NC_090650.1, read as the reverse complement.
CATATTCCCTTTACAGTCTTTGAGCTTGTGTATATAGTTTAGTTCCCTTTTTTTCCTCATGCTGTTTGCCAAATGTCTACCACATTTATTACTGTATTCATATATAGTGTTAAACCATAGTTTTTGTATTTGCTTAGTTCTATTATCTAGCAGTTTAAGCAGAACCCGTCTCTCCTCCCTCAAGGCTCTCCTCCATCCAGGGTTTTAAGCACCATCCCCTGTTCTTCCCTTTTTTTCCTCGCCCCCTGGGAAATCCGTTCACCCCGGACAACTGCCTTGTGTGCTTCCCAGATAATACATTTAGAAACTTCGTCTGATGAATTTTCTCTAAAATAGTTTACCATTGCCTTTTCCACTTTCTGGAAGGCTTCTAAGTCATCTAATACATTTTTGTTTAATCTCCAGTGTGTCCCCCTTGTGCCAGCAGATCCTAATTCTAGGTCAATCCACACTGCAGCTGCAGGTCAGATATTGTAATATTTTCGATTTTTGCTTGTACCACTTTGTGAAGATAGTACCGATCAACCCAGATAAAATCAATTCTCATGTATACCTTATGAACTTGTGAATAGTAAGAGACATCTCTGTCTAGAGGATGAAGGTATCCAGGAATCGATTAAGTGATTAGTTTTTATCAGTTGAGTAAATTCTTTTACACTTTTATGGGGGAGGGTGGAGAAGCCTGTAGAGGAGTCTCTCCCAGGGCTGCTCAGTAAGTGGTGTGAAAAACTATTTGCCCCCTTCCTGATTTCTTATTCTTTTGCATGTTTGTCACACTTAAATGTTTCTGCTCATCAAAAACCGTTAACTATTAGTCAAAGATAACATAATTGAACACAAAATGCAGTTTTAAATGATGGTTTTTATTATTTAGTGAGAAAAAACCCTCAAAACCTACATGGTCCTGTGTGAAAAAGAAATTGCCCCCTGATCCTAATAACTGGTTGGGCCACCCTTAGCAGCAATAACTGCAATCAAGTGTTTGCGATAACTTGCAACGAGTCTTTTACAGCGCTCTAGAGGAATTTTGGCCCACTCATCTTTGCAGAATTGTTGTAATTGAGCTTTATTTGAGGGTTGTCTAGCATGAACCGCCTTTTTAAGGTTATGCCACAACATCTCAATAGGATTCAGGTCAGGACTTTGACTAGGCCACTCCAAAGTCTTCTTTTTGTTTTTCTTCAGCCATTCAGAGGTGGATTTGCTGGTGTGTTTTGGGTCATTGTCCTGCTGCAGCACCCAAGGTCGGTTCAGCTTGAGTTGAGAAACAGATGGCCGGACATTCTCCTTCAGGATTTTTTGGTAGACAGTAGAATTCATGGTTCCATCTATCACAGCAAGCCTTCCAGGTCCTGAAGCAGCAAAACAACCGCAGACCATCACACTACCACCACCATATTTTACTGTTGGTATGATGTTCTTTTGCTGAAATGCTGTGTTACTTCTACGCCAGATGTAACGGGACACGCACCCTCCAAAAAGTTCAACTTTTGTCTCATCGGTCCACAAGGTATTTTCTCAAAAGTCTTGCCAATCATTGAAATGTTTTTTTAGCAAAATTGAGACGAGCCTTAATGTTCTTTTTGCTTAAAAGTGGTTTGCGCCTTGGATATCTGCCATGCAGGCCGTTTTTGCCCAGTCTCTTTCTTATGGTGGAGTCGTGAACACTGACCTTAATTGAGGCAAGTGAGGCCTGCAGTTCTTTAGATGTTGTACTGGGGTCTTTTGTGGCCTCTCGGATGAGTTTTCTCTGCACTCTTGGGGTAATTTTGGTCGGCCGGCCACTCCTGGGAAGGTTCATCACTGTTCCATGTTTTTGCCATTTGTGGATAATGGCTCTCATTGTGGTTCGCTGGAGTCCCAAAGCTTTAGAAATGGCTTTATAACCGTTACCAGACTGATATATCTCAATTACAGTACTTTTGTTCTCATTTGTTCCTGAATTTCTTTGGATCTTGGCATGATGTCTAGCTTTTGAGGTGCTTTTGGTCTACTTCTCTGTGTCAGATAGCTCCTATTTAAGTGATTTCTTGATTGAAACAGGTGTGGCTGTAATCAGGCCTGGGGGTGACTACAGAAATTGAACTCAGGTGTGATAAACCACAGTTAAGTTATTTTTAAACAAGGGGGGCAATCACTTTTTCACACTGGGCCATGTAGATTTAGAGGTTTTTTTCTCACTAAATAATAAAAACCATCATTTAAAACTGCATTTTGTGTTCAATTATGTTATCTTTGACTAATAGTTAGCGGTTTTTGATGAGCAGAAACATTTAAGTGTGACAAACATGCAAAAGAATAAGAAATCAGGAAGGGGGCAAATAGTTTTTCACACCACTGTATTCATGTCCCCCCCCCCCCCCCCCCCGCACATCAGGACCCCCTCAGCAAATGCTCTAATTCTTTTAAAAATCGTTCTGAAAAAGGGGACCTGATGTGCGTTGGGAGCGTAAACGTTGACAAAGGTGAACGTCTCAGTTCCCAACTGTGCCTTTACTGCGATATATCTGCCCATGTCATCTTTATCTGTCGCCAGAACTTGTAATGGCAATCCCTTGGATATTGCTAGAGCTACTCCTTTAGCTCTCCTGATAGGCGAGTTACTAAAGAACCATTGCGAGAATCTGTGTTGTGGGAGACGTGGTATGCAGCCATCCCTGAAATATGTTTCCTGTAAAAAGAGGATGTGGGGCTGGAGGCGTTTAATTTCAGTCCACAGCCTTCCTCTCTTGCACGGGGAGCATAGACCACGTATGTTATATGACAGGACTCGAAGTTTGTTCAAAGTCGACCTTTCCATGAGAGAACCTAAGAGACACTGCGACATCTGCAACCAAGAAACATTAATAAACAAAACACAAGCCCAAAAATAGGCTTAGCAGATCACTAACAAGATTTTGGCTGTTTGGTGTGAAAACGGCTTGATTTCCCCTATCAAGGGGATCCCTAACGGGGGTCATTTGAAAATGACATTCCGGATACCGTTACAGTATCACCCCCGGACTAGCTGAGAGTTTCTGTATGGACCCTTATTGAGGAGGATCCTACTGCTTAATTAACCGGTTCAGCCTAAATGGACGAGCAAGCTCGTCCAGGCAGCGGCAGCTAAAGCCTATCTGGACGAGAGTCCGCGTCCAGGCGCACTTCCGCGTGTGCGCGCGCATGGCCGCGTGGTGCGCGCGGTGCGCGCTCGTCCCCGACGGCTTACAAGCCGTGCTGTTTGGTGAAGAGGAGCCAGCGCTCCTCTGAGCCAATCAGAGCAAAGGAAGTAAAGAATTCACATAGTTACATCCAGTAACAATGTGAATTCTTAATAATGTTTGTAAATAACAGGTTTCCCTCTCTCTGTCTCTCAGCTCCTGTCACACAGATCAATCACTGTTCTGTGGTGACAGGAGCTGAGAGACAGACTGACAGATAAGCTGGTAGGAATTCCTTTTAATAAAATTTGCCCTCCATCCCTGAATTTTTAACCCCATACTGCCCAGAATCCCTGATTCTCCCTCTCCTTGGCCATTTATTACCTACTGATCTATTGATCACTGATCTATTGTGATCTTTTTCTTCCTATCTGTTACTACCTATACTCTACTCTCCTCCGCCCCTCTCTACTGTCTCCACCCCCCCTCTACACCCCCCCCCCCCCCCCCAAAAGAAAAAAAAACAAAAAAAAAAAAACTGTCACTTTAAAAAAAAAATCTTTCTATCTTTTTATATTTCTCATCTTTATCTATCCCTTTTTAAATGGCGAGGAGGCTCTATTCTGTGGAGGAGGCAGCCGCCATCCTCCAGCAGAGCAGCAGCGAGGATGAGTCAGGTAGTGATTGGCTCCCTCCGTCCGGCTCTGGTTCAGGATCTGAATCTTCAGAGTCCGAAGGGCCGCCATCACGCCGCTTGAGGAGGGACCCAAGTCCTGAGTCCGCTGATGAGGGACCATCAGGACTGTCCACAGCAGGGGGCTCCGTGGGCAACCCAGCATCGGGCTCCGTGGGCAACCCAGCAGAGGGCTCCGTGGGCAACCCAGCAGAGGGCTCCGTGGGCAACCCAGCAGAGGGCTCCGTGGGCAACCCCGCTGCTGCTAGCAGCAGTGCGCCAGGGGGAGCTAGGCGCAGACAGGGTAGGCAGCCACAGGTACCTCGCAGGCAGGAGGTACCGCTTCATATGTTAAATGGCACCTGGGAACCCCCTAATTATGCTGCGCCCAACATCCCACCCTTCACAGCCACCGCTGGTGTGTCAGTGCCCATTGTCAATCAGGCACCAATTGACATTTTCCAGCTTTTCATGACAGAGGCAATGTGGGAGCATTTAGTAGAGCAAACTAATTTATTTGCTCTACAATTTTTAGCTGACCACCCCACTAACTATATCACCAGAAAATGGCACCCCACCAACGTGCCCGAAATGAAGGCCTATGTAGGCCTCACGCTCAGCATGAGCATCAACCCAAAGCCCCAGATAAAAATGTACTGGTCCAGGGACCTTTATCACAATGCACCCCTCTATCCAGCAATAATGCCCAGGCAGCGTTTTGAGCTGTTGTCAAAGTTTTTCCACCTGAATGACAACTCTCAAGATGTGGAACATACCAACCCTTCCCATGACAGACTGTTTAAGTTGAGACCCCTGTTGACCCACCTAAGTGCAGTGTTCATGGATGTATATACCCCACACCGGGAAATTGCTGTGGACGAATCCCTGGTACCGTTTCATGGGAGACTTTCCATGAAACAGTACATACCAAGCAAGAGGGCAAGATGTGGGGTGAAAATTTATAGGGCATGCGAGAGTGGCACTGGCTATACCTTCACTTTTAAAATCTATGAAGGCAAAGACTCCATTCTGCAGCCAGCTGGGTGCCCTGAGTACATTAGCACCAGTGGCAAAATAGTGGTGGACCTATTAAATCCACTTCTCCACCAAGGCTACCACGTCTACTTGGACAACTTTTATACAAGTGTGCCACTGTTTAAGTTCCTCTTCTCAGTCCAGACTGGCGCATGTGGGACGGTGAGAGCAAACCGTAAAGGCCTCCCCCCACAGGTAGTAAATAAAAAACTATGCAGAGGAGAGTCTTACGCACTCAGATCTGAAGAGCTCCTGGCAATAAAGTTCCACGACAAGCGGGAGGTGATGATGCTATCTACCATCCACACTGAGGCCACAGTTCTTGCCACATCCAGAACGGAACAGCGTACAAAGCCAGAGGCCATAGTCGCCTACAATAAAAATATGGGAGCAGTGGACTTATCAGACCAAGTCTTGGCGCCTTATTTATTAAGAAGAAGAAGGAAAGCATGGTACAAAAAAATAACATTCTTCTTGTTGCAGATGACCATGCACAATGCATTTGTGGTCTATCTAAAAACAGCCACAACACCAACAAGCCAACAGATGACCTTTCTTGACTTCCAGATTCAAGTCCACAAGTCCCTAATGTATTCCCCTGGCCAAATTGCACAACAGGATCCTATCCATTTGGAGAACTCAATTAGACTGAGGGAGAGACATTTCCCTGAACTAATTCCCCCCAATGAAGTGAAAAAAGCCCCCCTGAGAAGATGCAGAGTGTGTGTGAAACACAAGAGACGGTGTGAGTCACGGTATTTTTGCCCAGATTGCCCGTCAGCCCCTGCACTGTGTGTTATCAAGTGCTTTAGGGCATACCACACACTTGCAGATTACTAATTTCTTTTTTTTCCTTTTTTTTGTGTTTTTTTTTCTTTTTTTTTGTGTTTTTTTTTTCTTTACCTGGACATATATGACTGGCATTTTCCCCTTTCCTATATATTCATGTAACTTACAGACCCTCAAAGGAGCTCACATTTGGCATACCCCTATGTTTTTGGGGTGTTGGAGGAAACTGAATTTTTTGAGGAAAAAGAAAACACAAACAAAGTTCAAAATTGAACTTTGGACCCTGCTGCTCCCATCTTCTGACTCTTGGATCTGCTTGACCCCTGACTTATGGCCTCTGGCTTTTCTCTAATTCTGCAAGACATCCAATGGTAAGTTCCAATGTATTTGTTATCACTGTGAAGAGAAGTGATATATTCAAATTAGCCACATTTTGGATTTGTTATAACCAGGACAATGTGAGAATTCCTTTTGCAGTGTTCCTTTGAGAAGGTAGCTCACAAAATACCTACTGATGAATAGCCCTGGTTGTTAGCCTTCTATGATGGTGTCATGTGCGGTCTTTGTTTGATTCCAATCTCTCCTGGGAATATGCAAACAAACAATAGCTCTGCAACAATTAGTGCAAAAAAAATAGTGCACATTGGGTATAACTGATTGCTGCACCCAACCATTTGTTACTAAGTAAGGCATATGTTGTATCATTTTAACCGTGATGAGCTGTAGAAAAAATGTTGGTGTGTTTTAGGACTGAGGCCTAAGTCATCAGATTTTATTCTAGTGCCAAAGTGAAAAAAATATGTAAAAAATATCATTTTCCAAGTTATGATTCAATTTTAGCAAAACCACAGAAGTCCAATTGTTTCAAAATATGTGTATCTCAGTAGGCCTGGGTCTCTAGTTTTCAGAATGGTGACATTTGTGACCTGTTTCAAATGTTCTGACACTCCAGGGGCTTTGCGAACAAAGAATGACTGTATTACTTTTGTTGCAAAAAATGGCCTTGAAAAATGCATTAGTGCTGCTCATGGTTAACAGAGTATTGCGTGGCCAAGAAGCTATCTGATTATGTGTATAGGGTATCATTTTCACCGGGACAAGCAAGAGAATAGTATTTGGGGTCTTTGAGAGACAAGAACTATGTTAAGTGTTTGTTTTTTTTGTGCCAAAGTGAAAAAAGATGTAAAAAAATACCATTTTCCAAGTTATGATTCAATTTTAGCAAAACCGCAGAAGTCCAATTGTTTCAAAATATGTATATCTCAGTAGGCCTGGGTCTCTAGTTTTCAGAATGGTGACATTTGTGACCTGTTTCAAATGTTTTGACACTCCAGGGGCTTTGCGAACAAAGAATGACTGTATTACTTTTGTTGCAAAAAATGGCCTTGAAAAATGCATTAGTGCTGCTCATGGTTAACAGAGTATTGCGTGGCCAAGAAGCTATCTGATTATGTGTATAGGGTATCATTTTCACCGGGACAAGCAAGAGAATAGTATTTGGGGTCTTTGAGAGACAAGAACTATGTTAAGTGTTTGTTTTTTTGTGCCAAAGTGAAAAAAGATGTAAAAAAATACCATTTTCCAAGTTATGATTCAATTTTAGCAAAACCGCAGAAGTCCAATTGTTTCAAAATATGTATATCTCAGTAGGCCTGGGTCTCTAGTTTTCAGAATGGTGACATTTGTGACCTGTTTCAAATGTTTTGACACTCCAGGGGCTTTGCGAACAAAGAATGACTGTATTACTTTTGTTGCAAAAAATGGCCTTGAAAAATGCATTAGTGCTGCTCATGGTTAACAGAGTATTGCGTGGCCAAGAAGCTATCTGATTATGTGTATAGGGTATCATTTTCACCGGGACAAGCAAGAGAATAGTATTTGGGGTCTTTGAGAGACAAGAACTATGTTAAGTGTTTGTTTTTTTGTGCCAAAGTGAAAAAAGATGTAAAAAAATACCATTTTCCAAGTTATGATTCAATTTTAGCAAAACCGCAGAAGTCCAATTGTTTCAAAATATGTATATCTCAGTAGGCCTGGGTCTCTAGTTTTCAGAATGGTGACATTTGTGACCTGTTTCAAATGTTTTGACACTCCAGGGGCTTTGCGAACAAAGAATGACTGTATTACTTTTGTTGCAAAAAATGGCCTTGAAAAATGCATTAGTGCTGCTCATGGTTAACAGAGTATTGCGTGGCCAAGAAGCTATCTGATTATGTGTATAGGGTATCATTTTCACCGGGACAAGCAAGAGAATAGTATTTGAGGTCTTTGAGAGATTAGGCATATGTGATGTGGTTTTGTTTTAGCAGCAAATGAAATGAAAAGCAATGCAATTGTTATTTTCACATACTCTGCACCAAACTAATACACTTGTAAAAAACACCAAAAGTGACAGAATTGAAAAGTGAATACTTAAATAGTTACCTTAGGGACTCCGCTTTTTAAATATGTATGTCATGAGGATGTATTACTGTTTTTTTTTTCAAATAAAGGCTTGTAATCATTGGTAGTGTGCAATGAGAAAACAAAAAACACAACATAGAAAAAATGCACCTTTATTTCCAAATAATATATTGTCACCATACTATGTACTAGGGACATAATTTAAATCTTGTGATAACCACGACAGATAGGCAGATAAAATGTGTGGGTAAAATGTTCAGTAGCGTTGTTCATTTTAAAACTATAGAGGCTGGAATTGGAGAAATAGTGCATTTTTTCATTTTTTCCCTCGTTTTTCTCTTTAAAATACATAGACATTTTAGTAGTTACTAACAACAAATGTCACCCTCCAAAAGCCAAATTTGTGGTGAAAAAAACAAGATCTAAATAATTTATGTGTGATGAGTAGTGATAAAGCTATTAGCGAATGAATGAGAGCAGCGCTGACAGGGGAAAATTGCTTCAGTCCTTAAGGTGAAAATAGCTGTGAGGCTGAACCGGTTAAAGAGAGTCTGAAGCGAGAATAAATCTCGCTTCAGACCTCATAGATAGCAGGGGCATGCGTGCCCCTGCTAAACCGCCGCTATCGCGCCGCTAAATGGGGGTCCCTTCACCCCCAAACCCCCCTCCGTGCAGCGCATCACCTCTTCCTGGTTGGGGCAGGGCTAACCGCCGCAGCCCTGCCCCACGCGCGTCTGTCAGCGCGTATCTCCGCCTCTCCCCCGCCCCTCTCAGTCTTCCGGCGATGCGCCGCTGATAGACGCGACTGGAGGCAGGGCTGCAGCCGTTAGCCCTGCCTCCAGGAACGACCAAGTCTATGACCAAGTCTTGTGGGGGTGGGTTTGGGGGTGAAGGGACCCCCGTTAAGCCGCGGGATAGCGGCGTTTTAGCAGGGGCACACATGCCCCTGCTAACTATGAGCTCTGAAGCGAGATTTATTCTTGCTTCAGAGTCTCTTTAAGTCATTCCCTGCATAGCAAAGAAAGCGTTCCTCAGATAGAGAGCATTGATCTTTCCACAAATTTGTTGGTGCTGCAGATTCTAAGTCAGGCTGCAGCCTAATCGGGTCAATGCAAAAGCCTAAAAGTTCCCAGGGAGTCCCAGGTCACCTTACCACAAAAGGCGAGCAGAGTAGAGAAGAAAACTAAGGAAAAAAGGACAACGTCAAATGCAGAGCCAGTACTTATCGTTTACGCTTGTGATCCCTCCTGAGAGGAGGACGGTGGCCCTCTTTTTCTTCTAGGTTCTTTAGTTTGCCATCTTTCCCTTTGCGGACGCGGAGCCATGTCTTGTGGGTACCTCCAATCAATAAATTCTGTCGGGGGGTCGGGAGACTTAAATCATCGATGAACTGTTGCAAGTCATCTTTAGTCTATTAGTGCGAACGGGTATCCCCATTTGTATAGCCCCCCTTTCTTCTTAATGACCTCTAATAAGGTTTTCACTGACCTGCGTTGGAGCAGAGTGCGCCATGAAAGATCTGGGTATAGTGTGATACGGGCTCCATCAAACTCGAGAAAGTCTTTGTCCCTCATAGTACGTAGTAGTAGTTCCACGTCAGTGAATCTTAGCAGGCGACAGATGACGTCTCTTAGGCGATTTATATCAGGTTTTTTAGCGGTGAGGGTTTTATGCACCCTCTCTATGTCTATGGGAGACTGCGCGGGCCTCTCCAGGATGAAATTAAAGATGTCCGTGACTGTTGCTTTAAGATCCTCGGTTCTGGTGGCTTCCGGGAGGCCCTTGATTCTTACATTCTGTCTGCGGGAACGATTCTCCTGGTCATCTAGCTAGGAGATAAGCGTCTCGATCTGTTTGTCTTGCTTGGTGATCTTGTCCTGCATGGCCGCCATTTTAGTATCTGCGCCATCATGTCTTTCCTCCAAGTTGATCACCCGGTGACCGATAGCAGTAATATCTTTGTGGATTTCATCCATCTCCCTTCGGAAGGATTGTTCAATGCGGCTGGCGAAGGACTCTAGATCGACTTTCGTGGGTAAGCTACGGCCTTCATGGTCTGGCGCTGACTAGGCCCCGTTATCTCCCGCTCTCCCTCTATGTGAAAGGTTGGCGAAGGGCCTCCCTCTTCGGGCAGACTTACCGGGGAGGTCGATTGCGAGGATGTCACTGACCCTTTGGAGGATTTCAGCGGTGTGGATTTCGGCGGTGTGTTCTCGTCCGCTCTCACACCACTGTTCCCCGTAGCTGCCAGCGCCATCTTGGATAGCATATCAGGACCCGCGTTCAAGTCTCGGAGGTATTTCTGGATATTCTGGCCGTGGGCGCTGTCCTTTTGTTGCTTCTTTTTGCTGCTTCTAGTGACCTGGAGTCCCCCAGGCATAATGTGCGGTTGGAAACCTGCAATTGTGGCTTTAGATGCAGGGATAGCTTCCGTAGCTGCCGGGAGCTCTGCAGTGTGCGTCTTACCCCGCCATTAGTTGGCCACGCCCCATGGCAAAACTGTTTAAAGTGAACATGAGGTGAGAGTGATATGGAGGCTGTCATATTTATTTCCTTTTGAGCAATACCAGTTGCCTGGCTGTCCTGCTGATCCTCTGCCTCTAAAGGTGGCCACTAACGGCCCAATTTCTAGCAAAAAATCGTTTGAGTGAACAGATAATTCTGAACAGAAGAAAAATCGTTCACTACACCATCAACGAACTACCGTATTTGTCGCCGTATAAGACGCACTTTTTCTCCCCCAAAAATGGGGAGAAAAAGTCCCTGCGTCTTATACGGCAAAGGCAGGGAATCCCCAACTTAATAACGCCCGCCGATCCGAACCGCCGACCCGCCGCCACGTTGGGGATTCCCTGCCTTTCTGTGCCTGCCTTTCTGTGCCCGCCTGCATCTCCTGGCCCCCAGATTGAGTGTTAATAGTGGCGGCAACTTACCTTTGCCAGGCTCCCGCGCTGATCCTAGATCATTGCGCTGCCCCCCGCTAGCTTCCTCTGCCTCCCCCCTCTGTATCTGGCCCCCCCGGGTGAAGGAATAAGTATCGGCAGCTTACCTCCGCAGTGCGCCCGCGATGACTGCAGACGTCCGTCTTCCAGGCACTTCTCGCTCTAGTGGCCGGCTTGAACTGCGCGTCATCAGTTCAAGCCGGCCACTAGAGCGAGAAGTGCCTGGAAGACGGACGTCTGCAGTCATCGCGGGCGCACTGCGGAGGTAAGCTGCCGATACTTATTCCTACACCCGGGGGGGCCAGATACAGAGGGGGGAGGCAGAGGAGGCTAGCGGGGGGCAGCGCAATGATCTAGGATCAGCGCGGGAGCCTGGCAAAGGTAAGTTGTTGCCGCTATTAACACTCAATCTGGGGGCCAGGAGACTCGGGCAGGTGGGAGGGAGGAAGGCAGGGGGGCAAATGAGGGCACATGGGGGCACCGGAGCACACATGAGGAGGCACCAGAAAAACACATGGGGGCACAGGAGGACACATGGGGGGGCACAGGAGCACACATGGGGGGCACAGGAGGACACATGGGGGCACAGGTCACATGGGGGGCACAGGACACATGGGGGCAGATGAGGACACACAGGAGAACCCATGGGGGGCACAGGAGGACACATGGGGGCACAGGAGGATACACAGGAGAACACATGGGGGGCACAGGAGGACACATGGGGGGCACAGGAGGACACATGGGGGGCACAGAAGGACACACAGGAGAACACATGGGGGGCATAGGAGGACACATGGGGGGCACAGAAGGACACACAGGAGAACACATGGGGGGCACAGGAGGACACATGGGAGGCACAGAAAGACATGGGGGCACAGGAGGACACATGTGGGCACAGGAGGACACATGGGGGCACAGGGGGACACACAGAAGGACACATAGGGATATGGGGGGCACAGGAGCACACATGAGGACACACAGAAGGACATGTACAAGACGCTCCTGGAATATGGACGCACCAGGTTTAGTATTTTTTTTTTCACTGGTTTTTGCCCTCTAAACCTGGGTGCGTCTTATATTCCGGAGCGTCTTATACGGCGCGAAATACGGTAATCTTTACTTCCTATCTATCACAACCAACAAGAAAATCCAAATTTTGGTTTGATGAAAATCCAATTGGGTGACTATTTTTTATAATCGTTCATAATCGATTGTCCCCATCAACAGAGATTATTTACAACCAA